>NW_010366587.1:63405-73069 GCF_000414095.1 Morus notabilis | reverse complement strand
ACGCTCTTCGCATAATCTCCTGCCTCCTTTGACACCCTCTCGAGATCGATATCATATCCCCGATTGGTCATGTAATCTTTCACGTAATCTCTACACTCCTCTGGAATTGTTCTCCATGGACCGAGATTGTTAGCTTCCACGGAAAATCTCCAACTGGTACACTGTAATCTGAGCTCCTCCTTCAATTCTTGGAGTTGGGTTTCTACGTTATCTGTGTATTCGACGATCAATGGCCCGGTTTGGAGGTGTGAGTCAAAATGTTTTTGAGAAAAAGCGAGAGAAAATAGCGAAAAGAGCAGGAAAAGTCTCGAGAAAGTCATGGGATTGGATGATAGTGAATTGAATAAGTTTTTCTCGTGTGTGTGTCAAACTGTCAATTAATGGGAATTTAAGGCAGGGAATCTGGGGAGGAAAATGAAAATCTGAGGAAAAGAAAAAAGTGGGGTTGGGCTTTTACGCATTGAAGATGAGAATCGAGGTTGGTGTAGATAAGGAATTAGTATGGAAGGGTGTGGGATAAAGTAAAGGCAATCTTTTTGGCAGAGAAAGCTTTTGTTTTGGTTTATACGAGTTTTTTTTTTTGAAGAAGAAGAAGAAGAAGAGGAAGTTGGCGTGGGAGCGAAGAAAACAGAAAGAAAGAAAGAAGAGGGTACGGAAAACAACCAGATTCCAAGGTGGTTGTTTGTAAAGTGGTTCTATTTTAGTTGGAAGAGAAATGAACCTTTTATGGGTATATGCTGGAGCTACGGGAAGAAAACGCAAGCAAATTGAAGTAATTGGAGGAAGGCAAATCATGTAAGCAAAATATAATAATATTTTTAAAAAATAAAAAAATAAGATAAAAGGCGCTTACTACAATAATGGCCTCAAGAATCAAGATTTGACGTGTTGGCTGGTTGGGCGGTGGCACTGCCTGATGTGGCATGACAATGACGATATTTAGGGTCCATTGTTGTGCTACTAAAAAATTTTATTGTTACTATGATGCTAATAATAAGTTATTGTGATTAAAAATATATAAGTGTAAATTGTATATAAAATTATTGTAAAGACACATAATGATAAAAATAAACATATTTTAATATATATTTATAGTTAGTTTTATTTTTATTTGTTATGGTCAACATTTAAAATATAAAAATATAATTTTAATTTATTAATTATAATATTTCTTAAAAATAAATTATTTATATTGATAAGGAAAAAATATTCATCTACTAAATTTTTTTCTTTATTGTTGTTATTTTAAACATTTTGATAATCACACAATATTTGAATAAAATTTAAGATTGTATGCTTGTTAAAGATTTTCAATTGTAAATAATTATTTTAAAAATATATATTTTTAATTTGATACGGTAAAAGTAAAATAAGTAGATTGAGGTGGGAACTGCTATTGAAAGGGACCACAATAGGGGCGGCTTCTTCGTTTATTTGGGAGGAGATAACTTTTTAGAACTTTTAGAAGCAGAATAATCATCCTTTTGAATAACACCAAAGTAGATGCAAACGAACCCCAGATTCGCCCCATATACTCAACGCCAACGCCTAAACATGCGTTATTCTGAATCCTGGTTCAGAATCAGTATTTAGTTACAGTAATTTTGAATCACGATTCATGATTCAGAATCAGTGTTTAGTTTTGATGATTTTAAATCATAATTTACAATCTGATGTGATGTTTTAAACTAACTCAAATCATGATTCTAAAACCACTCTCCTCTTAATTTAAGGTAATTCAAACCTCTGATTTTGAATCATAATTTCAGAATCATGATTTGAATCTAAAATCATAAATCATGATTTTAGTTCTAGAATCATGATTAAAATCACTTTAATTTAAATTCTCGTACCAAACGAATCCTAAAAGATTGTCTCTTATTTCAGAGCCTGAACTTTTCGCACGCGCTCTTCTTCGACAATCGACTTCAAACGACCATGACATTGCCCCTTCTTATTTTCCTTCCCTCTTACAAAACATAGTCCAGTGATGTGATCAAGCCACAAAAAGTCAATTTGAATGATTCTTTTGACGAAGAAATCACATAAAACCCCGAATTGAATTCTTTGCTCATTGAGTTCAGGCTTTGAATCATATAAAAGATAGCTGTCATTTCATTTGAAGAGAAAATGAAATGCTTTCCTCTAGTAGCGGAAAAAAAAAATAAAAAATAAACTCTACTGCTTGATATTCTATTTTGCTATTTCGTTACTGCTCTTATTTACTGTTTGTTCACCTAAATGTGTCTAGAGCTGTACTAGGCTGGGCCAAACTAGCCGGCCCGGGTTAAGGTTTTAAGCTCAAAAAATTATTCTATGTCGGCTCAGTCTAAACGCTCTCTTTTCAAAGTTTTTTTTTTTTTTTAAATACCTTATAAAATTTTGAGTTGATCATATACCTTTCTAACTTAGTATTGGGTTGGACCGTCTTTCGCCCACGAGAGCCAGTCAGGCCCGCCCAAAATTTCCATCCGAATCCGGGTCCGACACCATTAATGGGATGTTTATTTTAAGAGTTTATCTCTGGTTTTGAATCATAATTTTTAATTCTCTACAGTATTTTTTTCTCACATTTATAGTTCTAAATTCATGAACTAAATGTCTCGTAAATGTGTGTTGGGTTACTGTTTGGTTAGCTGTTGTCTGCCCCCAACTGTTGCTTCTTGTCCTTACTCATTTAGTCTGTAAACTTGTCGTTTTGAAACTCAGTCATACCCCTCTTATGCTGTATTTCTTTTCAAACTCAGTAATGGATTTGGCTCGTTCTTAATTTCTTGCCTTCTTGCTGCGTCACTTCCCTAGTTTCTTAACCCTCTTTTTGGTTTTTGCGTGGCATTCTGATTGGTGCATTCATAGCCAAGAAAATGAAACAAAAATAAATAAATCCGTAGGACCGAGAATCAACTTCTATACCACATAGCTCATTAATTTAGTTAACCTGGCTCAAATTAAAAAAATATTTTTCAAATATTTGTTTAAAATTGAAAATTTTTAATAAAATACTAAGCTAAATTTACTCAAATATGTTTGATGATTATCAAAATTCTTAAAATAAACCACAATAAACAAAGTAATTTAGAATTTTATTTTTTAGATATCTTTAAATAATAAATTAAAATTATATATATTTTGGTGTTTTGGTGAAAAATATTATGAACACCAGCCTTAAAAATATAAATGAAACTAACTAAACGTATGTGTGTTAAAGTATGTTTATTTTAGTTATTATATATTTTCACAATAAATTTATACATAGTTTATCAAACGCCTAAATTTTTACTTATATAGTATTCATGGCAACTTTGAGGAAGAAAAAAGTATGGGTAATCTTGATAAATACTCCTTGAAAGTGTATGAGTCAGGATTTTTACTCTTTTACTCTTTATTCATAACCTTTTTAGTTAAATAATTACGCTAATAAAATGATGTTTATTAATAGTAAAAGGTAAATATTTAGACTCATGCACTATTAACGGTAAATTTTTCATTTAAATACTTGCATGGTTCTGGTCACTTTAAACAATAAAGGTTTTTAACCGCACGGTAATGCTGGCTCTCACTCTTTTGATGAAGAAATCACACCAATCCGTATTGAATTCTTTGTTCAGACCCAAATTGAGTTTAGGCTTTGAATCACATAAACAGAGCTATTATTGTGTTTCAAAAGCAAATGACTTTAAGCCCGCTGATTACTTGTGTTATCACTGTCATGTTTAACAGTTATAGTTTTTTACTTTTTGTTTCCCTAAAATTGTCATTGGACTACTGTTTCCCAAACTGCTGCTCGTTGTATTTTAGTCATTTTTAGTCTACAAACCTTGTCGATTTGAGCCCCCATCCATCCATTAGGCATCGAAGCCCCCCCTCTTCTGTATGCCTTTTTGTTTTTGTGTGGCATTCTGAGTGGTGCATTCATTAATTTAGTTTAGCTGGCTAGGTTCTTACACGAAGCATTAGTTCTTTTCTATCCACGGCCATCTCCGGATACATGACCCCCCAAAAAACAAAACAAAACAAAAAAAAAAAAAACCGATGAACGACATCAAACAAAATTAAGCGAGAGTCTTAAGGTATTGGTGAGCATCAAAGTGCGTTTTGAAGTCCTTCCAATTCCATCTGTGTATCGCAAATCTTTTCTAAAGTATTGAAGTTGTACCGTATGATTGCACCACGTATTTCCATCACTACGTAGGACTCCTTGTCGCTCACACCTCGGACGATGCAGAGTGCAGACAAATAGTATCCCTCCTCCTGCAGCGTCATCGGAAACGCGTGGTGAATTGTTGAAAAATTCACGCGGAACTTGACGAACCAGCCAGAACAATCCATTTCCATCTCGTACACGTCGAAACGAGGAGTTCCTGAATTGATTCTGTAGTGAGCAAGATGCAAATGGCCACGAGACTCACCAAAATACCTGTACTTATAGTCATCATCAATCGGCGGTATCGGCATCGGCATTGTTATTAGTCGCTCGTCGCGAACATCAAAATACAAGGATTCTTGCGAATAACTAGGCCAATGGACACGGCCATTCAACAACACTCCGTCATTGAAGATTAGATAACTGAGTAGTCTACGTAAACAGGGTCGCCGGAGAGCCACCAACGGCGAGTCTCCGATGAGTAAATCTGGATCTGATAATGGTCCCTATGCGAGTCGCTGTTCCTAACGCAAACGACCTTGTAGTGAGAGGACTCCCAAGGGTCAAAGGCCAAACTGAGGCTGAAACTATTCATGATCCTGATACAGCCACTCCAATCCCTCCAATGCCAGGAAATCCTAGGGAGAGGGGTGTACTTCTTTGTGATGGGATTGCAGACGAAATTGCCGAATGCTTTAGGGTGTAAATGTCTTGAACACAAGAACAATCCATTGCAGGACTGCACGATTCTGAAACCGGATTCGCCGAAATCGCCAGATTTAATGGGAGGTTGAGAGGAATAGGAGCTTTTGTCGAGATTCACGTAGTCGAATTCCCCATTAATGGTGCAAAAAGAATACATGAATTTGGAGTTATTCAAGAAGAGGCCGGAGATAGGGTTAAGGATGCGGTTGTGGCAGCGGTGAAATTTGGGTTCGGAAATGAGAGAGAGCCAGTGTTTGGATACGGATTTGAACCTGATCAGAGACTTCAATGGCAGCCGCATAAGGATTTCTATTACCAAGTCATCGCTGTCGGCTATTGTTCCCGCCGATCGTGGTAAGTTGGTCCAATCTCAATACTAGACCTGGCTCATTAGGTCGATCCCAACTGTGGTCTCCATCTGACCTAAATATTGATCCCAATTGATTACCTAACCCCAACATTGTTCCTGGCATGTCGCCCTGACCATGACGCCGTCTCAACCCCTTGATCCAACACTGACACTGATCCCAACACGTTGCCTACAATTTTGAAAACATGAAATTTTTATTTCCACAATTTTCTTTTTAAAAAAAAGACCAACGGTTAGAAATATAAATAAAAACAAGGCCACTACCCCATTTGGTTCATGGATTAAAACCATGAGATTAGAATCATTTTTGATTTACGTGTATTTTTTGTGAGAGAAAATACTGTAGCGAATCATGAACCAGGATTCGAATCCTCCAACCAAACAGGAAATAAAAAACATATTTAAAAAAAATTAAAACAAAACATACCAAACAGACCCCAAATGATGAGGTTTTTTTTTTTTTTTTTTTTTGGAAAAATGATGAAGGATTCTTAACTCTTAAGGCGCCACTCTTATTAAGTAATCAAATAACTCTATATTATATACTGATTAAAACCATCAATGGAACGCAGTTAAGGCTTTAGCCCTTAAATGAGAGAAGAGAGCTTGTTTTTCCTATTTGAGAAATGTTGTTTCTACTATTAGCAAAGAGACGTATTTCACTATTGACATTCCCTGTCTGTAAACACTACCTTAATAGCATGTTTACTTACCAGGAGTGAGAAATGTGAATTGAGAATCAGAGTCAACTCCATCTTTACTTCTTAAAATGAGAGTAGGAATGTGTGAGTCCCACACTAATTTAGGGTTGAAGAATGTGATTGGCACTCCCTCATCTCCTACCGGATTGGCACTCCCAATCCTGATAATAAATATGAATTACGATTTAACTCTTAATTCTACTAACAAATTTGTGAATAAAAAGTAAAAAGCAAAAAATTGAAAAAATCTCTCTATGTTTGATTGTAGTTTGTATTTTTAATTTTCCTCTTTGCTTCCATAATAACTGTTGTACACTATGCTCTGTTTTAATTTATTTTATTTTATTTTTTTCCTTTTGTTGAATCACAATACCTTGTTGCAAAAATGCAGGTTTGTACCTCTTTTTTTATTTCTCTTTTATGAGAAAGTCTACTCATGTTGCTTGTAGAGTGACAATTAAGTAAAAGAGTCTTTTCAAAAAAAAAAAAATAACTAGTTAACTATTTAGATTTACAAAGGAGAGAGTGAAATCGAATAGAGGAAGGAGAAGAAAATACCAGAAAGAGAAAATTAGAAATATTAGTTAGAGCAGAGAGAGGGAGTTTTTTTTTTTCTTTGGTGAAAGAAAGAAACAGAATTGATTAAAGACAGAGGGTTAGTTTTATTTCTTGATAAGGAAAAATCAATTAATTATCGGAGTTTTTTTGGTTAAAAAATTAATTGGGTCAACCATTTACATTAGAGGAGATTGAATCAAATAAGAAGGAGAGAAAATAGCAGAAATAAAATGCACAATATATATAGATATTATTTCAAAATTTCATGATTAATACCTTTTTAACCATTTATATATTTTATTTTAACCATTAATACCTTTTCTTTTATTTCAATATATATATATATATATATATATATACATCATTAACCATTTGTTCTTATTTTATTTCATCATTATTTTTTTTTCTTTAAATTATTCCAAATTTTATTGAGAAAAGATAATTTAGATAATTAATGTGTGATTAAAAAAATTTAATTACTAATTAGTTATTTTAATTTTAAGATAGTTAGCATAATATACAATTTTTTTTTAAATTTCAACACACAAAAATTTACTAAAAGGATAGGTAAGTAAATTTGTAACAGTTTATTCCGATTATGGATATAAGTAAATGCATGAATGGTATTGTGATTGATTCCGACTCTGATTTCTAGAACCTAAGTAAACAACTTATTTTGACTCCGATTCCTGACTCCAATTCCTATTTACTTTGAATTTTGTCCATTCCAATTTATGTTCATTCTGATTATGAATTAGTAAACATGTCATAAGAGTGGAGACCGATTTAATTAGTCCTCCGCTTTTATGGGTCTAAATTGAAAAAAAGTAAATAAATAAATAAACGACATTCCTTTTTCGATTCTTGGGCAACAAAACAAGGTTGGTGGTCGTACGTGTACTAGGTAGAACATAATACAGTTTTTATTACAAACCCAAGTGACAAAATGAAAAACGAAACAGACCAATGTCTTCAAACCCAAAACGACATCAGACGCAAGCAAGGCTCTCGATGTATTGGCAAGTCTCATACGGTTTTTGTATCATATCCGGCCAATTCTCCATTCTAAAATTATTGTTATGAGCGAGACCAGCAGGCTCAACATCACAAAGCACGTAGAAAGTTCCATTCCAGAAGTTGTACTGCAAATCTTTGCCGGGAATGTTCAACACCAAATATGAGTCCTCGTCGTGCTCACTAAGAACAACACAAAGCACAGAAAATGAACATTCTTTCAAAATCAGACGAGTACTGTACCTCGGAGGGATTATCACAGGAAACGCGGCCGAAACATCCGAAAGATCAACACGGTACTTAATAAACCATCCGAAATTGTCCCTTTTCATCTCATAAACATTGAAAGGATCAGTTTCTCCCGACTCATTTTTGCAATAAATAACATGCAAACGATCGCCAGACTCTCCAAAATACCTGAACTCCCAAAAACTACGGCTATAATTTTCGCGCTGATTATCCAGAAGAATTGGCATCGGCATTTCCCTGCTGCTGTTCATCAACTTTGAAATACAATGAATCATCCGAAATATTAACCCAGTGAACAGCCCCATTCCAGAAAACCCCACTATCAGAGGCAAGATTAAAGAAAGCAGAGAAAGAGCCTATACCAGAGCGCCTCCAACACCGAGTCTCCGACGAATAAATCTCGATCTGATGCTGAGTATGTTGGATTTCTGTTGGATTTCTTTTCCTTAAGTTTCGGTAACCAACCGAAACAATCCTCTCAAAATGTGGTCCATTATATTTCCCACTTAAGGAACGTGATTGGTCACGTTCATCTCACGTTTATCTGCAGTTGTCCACTGTTGTCCACGTTCGGTGCACGTCCGTGAAAAACTCTGTGATGGGCAGAGTCTATAAAAGAGGATAGAGCACATTAGTTTTGGGTCCCTAAGCCTGCTATCTCCATTCAGTCAGTATATACACCATCAAACGAGAGATTGAAGAGGTTTAGAAGAACCAAAACCCGAGTTTCTGTTTTTTCACCGAGAGCTTCAGTTCTCCACCTTAACGACAGAAAAAAGGATGTTCATTTCAATTCCGCATTGATCTAATTGCCATTTAGGATCCTTATGAGCACGTTTAGATCATTTAGAAATTCTAACATTTGGTATCAGAGCCTTAGTTTGCCTCTGCCTTGTATCCTCTCGTTCTGCTCACGTGAAATGCCGTGAGAGAAAATTTTTTGGCAACTATTGATTTTGACGTTTTTGATGGAAACTAAGATTAGGAATCATTGGGTAATCGAATTCCTATCATTTCTAAGTTTTAAACATCAATTTTGGTCGTCAAAATCAAGAGAAAAAGTCGGGTTTTGTTCGGGTTGAAACTGGGTCGAAATGACCCGGCTGGAGGTTGAAGAAGGATCAACAATTTAAAAAAATGACATGTCGTTTTGCCCTTTGGGTATATAAAACGACATGTCGTTTCTGTTGAATAATGAGTGCAGGCCATTTCAAAACGACATGTCGTTTTCATTTGGAAAGGAAAACGACATGTCGTTTCCGGTTAATGCTAATCAGCCTCATCAGGAACAAAACGACTTGTCGTTTTTTGATGAAGCAAAAAAAAAAATCATAAATTCAGTATATATATGGGTATTTAGTAGATGTTCACCCATTTTATAATTTTTTATGGATTTTTCATAAGTAAAACATATAAATGAAAGGTTCATTAATTTTTATGTGTTTAATGGATTAATTCAAATATTTTGGGTTAATATTGCATATAGTTTCAAGCAATTAAATATGAACCTTTATGATTTATTAATGTTAAGTAATCCATATAATTTTAATTAATTAGGGAGTAGCCACAGCATCTTTAATTACTCAAAATTATATATATTAAGTGATTCTGGATTACATTATCACATTAATTGTGATTAATCATATGTAATATAATAAATTTTATCCCACAGGAATTTTTATTATATTTGTATGATTAATTAGGATAGAATATCAAATTAAATTTCTTAATTTACCCACAGGAATTAGGAAATAAAGCGTAATTTGATAGTTTTATCATAAGGTCACAGATGGATCTAATTGAGTTAAAACTTTAGCCCACAGGCAAGTTTTATGTCACTAGATTCATAGAACATGATTTACATTGGTAAAACATGATATAAGTTTATGAGTCTCAAAATTTTAATTATAAGCATGTGTTTAA
>NW_010366587.1:60404-62797 GCF_000414095.1 Morus notabilis | reverse complement strand
AGAAATGGCTTGAGATGAAAGGTATACCAATCTCATTTGTCTGTTATGAATCTAATATGGTTGATGTTATTTATAACACATGGTGGATTGATTCTGGTTCTACAATCCATATTTCAAATACCTTGCAGGGTATGCGAAACCTAAGGAAGCCAGTGGAAAGTGAGCAGTGCATTTATTCAGGGAACAAGATGCGCTCACATGTGGAGGCTGTTGGAACATGCAATTTAGTTTTAAGTAGTGGTTTTATTTTGAATTTAGAAAAGACATTTTATATTCCAAGTTTCTCTAGGAATTTAATTTCAGTTTCAAGACTTGTACCTTTGGGATATTCCTTTAATTTTTATGAAACTTCTTTCAGTTTGTTTTATAAATCTAATCTTATTGGAGATGGTACATTATCTGATGGTCTTTTCTCTATTAACTTGCAAAATAATATCACTTATAATGCTATGCATGTTCACACTGGCACTAAAAGAAGTGTTATAAATGACAATTCCTCTAATGTTATGGCACCGGAGACTAGGCATATCTCTATTCAAAGGATTAAAAGATTGGTAAATGAAGGAGTACTCAGTACTCTTGATTTTACTGATTTTGAAACTTGTGTGGACTGCATTAAGGGAAAGCAGACTAACAAATCCAAGAAAGGTGCAAAAATGAGTACAGACATATTAGAAATCATACATACAGATATTTATAGTCCAGACATGGACTCACAAGGTCCAAAATACTTCATCTCATTCATAGATGATTACTCACGTTATATGTATCTCTACTTGCTTCATAACAAGAACGAAGCGTTGGATGCCTTTAAGGTTTTTAAGGCTGAAGTAGAGAAACAATGTGGAAAACAAATTAAGATCGTGAGATCAGACAGAGGTGGAGAATACTATGGTAGATACACTGAAAATGGACAAGCACCTGGTCCATTTGCAAAGTTTCTTCAAGAAAATGGGATAGTTGCCCAATACACTATGCCTGGTTCTCCAGACCAGAATGGTGTGGCAGAAAGAAGAAACCTAACCTTAATGGACATGGTACGGAGTATGCGTAGCAACTCCAAGCTTCCTAAATTCTTGTGGACAGAAGCTCTTAAAACGACTGCGTACATATTGAACCGAGTTCCAACCAAGGCTGTTCTAAAGACGCCTTTTGAGTTATTCAAAGGTTGGAAACCGAGTTTGCAACATGTGCGCGTTTGGGGATGCCCGTCTGAAGTAAGAGTTTATAACCCACATGAAAAGAAACTGGACCCAAGGACCATTAGTGGATATTTTATCAGATATGCTGAAAGGTCTAAGGGATACAGATTCTATTGTCCATCTCACAGCACTAGGATTGTGGAATCAAGAAATGCAAAGTTTCTTGAGAATGACTTGAATAGTGGGAGTCATCGATTTCAGGACATTGTTTCTGGAAGAAATCATACTGATATTCAGCCTTCCACTTCAAGTGACAGATTGATTGTCATTCACAACACCCCTCAGGTTCAAACAGGTGTTGGACAACCAATTGTTGAAGCTCCACAAACTACTGATGACAATCCAATAGATCAAGATGTTCAAGAATTGCCAAAAATTATTGAACAACCAGTTGCACAACATGATCCTCAAGAAAATGTTGATACAACTTTAAGGAGATCTACTAGAGTAAGGAAATCAGCAATACCTAGTGATTATGTTGTGTATCTACAAGAGTCTGACTACAACATTGGAGCCGAAAATGATCCTGAAATGTTTTCACAAGCCATGGATAGCAAGGAATCAAATTTATGGTATGATGCCATGAAAGAAGAGATGAATTCTATGGCAACTAATGGAGTATGGGATCTTATTGAGTTGCCTGATGGTGTCAAAGTCATAGGATGTAAATGGGTCTATAAGACAAAGAAAGACTCATTAGGCAACATTGAAAGACATAAAGCAAGACTCGTTGCTAAAGGATTCACTCAAAAGGAAGGAATCGACTACAAGGAGACCTTTTCTCCTGTATCTAAGAAAGATTCCCTTCGTATCATTCTAGCATTAGTTGCACATTTTGACTTAGAGTTGCAACAGATGGATGTGAAAACAGCATTTCTCAATGGAGAACTAGAAGAAGAGGTTTACATGAAACAACCAGAAGGATTCTCTTCTAGTCGTGGTGAGCATTTGGTGTGCAAGCTCAAGAAATCCATATATGGATTGAAACAAGCCTCCCGTCAATGGTATTTGAAGTTTCATGATGTTATCTCTTCATTTGGATTCGTGGAGAACATCATGGATCAATATATATACCAGAAGGTCAGTGGGAGCAAGATTTGTTTCCTTATTCTATATGTGGATGATATTTTACTTGCAACTAATGATAAGGGCTTGCTATATGAAGTGAAACAATTTCTCTCTGAAAACTTT
>NW_010366587.1:44488-55420 GCF_000414095.1 Morus notabilis | reverse complement strand
ACGAAGGAGAGAAGAAAAAAAACGAGGAGAGTAAAAAAAATTCGCTCTTTTTATAAAAGTGATTAAATTCATTCATATTAATTTAAAATAATTTTAAAATAATTTTAATGTTAATTAATTGAATTAATTAATATATATGTATTTAGATTTATAAAAGTGATTAAATTCATTCATATTAATTTAAAATAATTTTAAAATAATTTTAATGTTAATTAATTGAATTAATTAATATATATGTATTTAGAATTCTCAAGTCTAAATTAATAATCATAACCCAATATGATATATTCAGTTCATATTAATTTTATGGAGCCGTTGAGAGGAACTATGGACAATATAATTTTAAGCTCTAATAATTTTGACAATTAATTAACACCTTAATTAATATATCAAAATTATTAATTCCAAATTACTCCACTATAAATTTGGAATTGCACTCTTAAAATTATAAAATAATTATATTCATGGAGTTTGTGTTGTCCATTGATATAGTCACTACATACGAATTAATCTTCCATAAACAGTTTATAATTAAAATTAGGTATTTTCCTTTGACCTCTTTAATTATATCTTTCTCCATAAGTACCATTGATCTTCTAATGAATAATATATTTTATGATCCAATCATAAAATTAAGTGCTCTTATTATTCAAGCCCCAAATCAACACTTATGGGAACTATCCATCTACTTCATTATGAAGGAATGGATTTCATCTTGTAAATTAATATTCCTGGGTATTTATTTTACTATGCTCCCAAGATACCAAGACTTTGATACTATTCACATGTGTCATTACTCAATATGTCAAAGAACATAATATCATAAATAGGAGTCTATTAATTACTCAGAATTAAGATTAATTCATATATGATCATCATTGATTAATATTGAATACTCTATTTAATAACGGAATTTATTAGAGATTCATAATTAATCGCGTTCCGGTCCTATGTAATCATATTACATAAAATACTTTCATTCCAATAATCTCATTATTAACAATCTAGGATAAGATTGTTTCATTCAGAATGTAATGAACCATATTAATAATTTTAAATTAAAGATCCCAACTTTAATTTATAATTACGGATAAGTTTAGATTATTTTACTTCAAGCATTATCCTCTGCATATAACACTTATATACAATGTTTAAAGTTACATCGAAAATAATCTAGGGATTTTGAGATTTATAAAACATCACATGCATGGAAAATAATATTGAAAAAATTTCTCATTTCATTGATAATCAGCAAGATATTTACATCTTATTTGATTTATGGACATATATCCCAACATGTGGAACGTGCCTTAGACACGTCCTTCTTGTCCTTGGTAACAAAAATATCATCTACTTCATTCTTTGTTTTTTGTGAAAAAAAAATCATCTTTTCTTTTTTTTTTTTTTTTTTTTTTTTTTTTTTTTTTTTTTTTTTTTTTTTTTGTTTTTTGTTTTTTTTGGCAAGAACTTCATATAAAGCTATGGGTATATTAAGTAATGTGCAAATAATAAAAATTATTTTGTCCAATCATTTCTTGTTATGAAAATGTATAAGTATGCTAATAGGAATGTGAGAGAATAAATAAGGCTATGTGGATTAAAAATAAACCCATTGAATATAATTTAAGTTTAAAGAGAGTAAATTTAAACCATTAGATTTTTTATTGAGAATAAATTTAAACCATTAGAATTACTAGAACTAAAAAGGTTTAAAAAAAATGGAGAATGTGCCATCATTCTCCTTTCTATATAATCTATAGATGTTTTTGGTACATAGAATTTCCTTTAGCTTTTATAGCACATTATAAATCATTCACTTTTGGTTCATGATCTATTGATCATGATCTAAATTCTAAAGTAAAATATGAAAATCATCGCGAATTTAGATATGACACCAATGTCTATAAATGATCAAGATGGGCGCGAGAAGGACAATGTATTTAATACTAAATATAACGAATATTGTGAATTGTAGTGTTAACTTAGTAATAACTTAATATAGTGGATTGATCATTCAATCATTTAATTATATTGACATTATTGACCCAAAAAAAAAATCTATTCATCTATAGTTTTATTCTATATGCATGCTATTCAATACTGGCTAAAAAGTATATTGGATGAATGATGAAGGCTAAAACATTTCTTAAGTGATCAATCTACAAAGTCTATTTAAATGACTTTTTTGAGGAAAAAATCACAGGAAGCCAGATTTCATTCTTGTTTTAAACCCATGTTGGAACATGGTTCAGACTTTAAATCGTAAAAGAGACTTCAAATTTTCCTGCTTTTTATTTGCCTTTGCGCATACAGAAAATTTACATAGTATTCCAGAAATATAGGGGGGGGGAAGGAAAAGAAAAGAAGTATACTTTTCATAGCATATACAACACTGTTTAACATAGAATCTTGGGTTCATAGAAAATTTACGTTTGGTTGGAGGATTCAAACCATGTGATTCGAACCATTTTCGATTTACGTGAATTTTTTGTGAGAGATAATACTGTAGCGAACCACGAATCATGATTCGAATCAAGAAACGAATCCCTCTACCAAACATAAAAAAAAATAGAAAAGAGAAACCAAACAAAAACTGATGAGAGACGTCATCGCCAAGGTCAAACAAAAGCGAGTCTTAACGTATTGGTGAGCATCAAAGTAGTTTTGTTAAGTACACATATGTTCTGTGTATCACAAATCTTTTGGATGGTTTCTGTATAGAAGTTGTACTGTATGATTGCACCAGCAGTTCCAGCACTAAATAGGATTCTTCTTCAAGCTCACCTCGTACAACAGAGTACTGTACAAAAATAGAATCGCTCAAAATGCACTTTCTTAAGTATCTTTGGAAATGCGGCTATTCCTGTGACGACCCTAACTTTTGGTCATCATCCTATGCTCATATTTACCATTTCTTAACCTCTATGACGACCCTAACTATAACTTCACAAAATTTCAGGCCATTTTTTTCCATTCTTACCATGTACGTTAAAATGCTGTAGCATTCTGACAACATTCTGTTACATTAGTCATCAAAATACATAAAACACTATTTTATTTTACATATAAAGTTCAGCAGCGTTTCCAAAACACATGACGCGTCCACAACCTACTTGCCCACATTCCGCTGCTACACCCTCTCTGCATGTCCAGCTTCAAGTTTCAGGGAGCCGGTGCCTTACCCGTGCTTCCTACAACACGAACAAACTTAATGAGCTTTTGCTCAACAAGTATCAATAGGTCATAACAGATGCAATAATTATGCATACCCATATATGCATTCATGTCATATAGCCTAGTACAGAATTCTAAACGACTTTCGTTATGTGTTTCTCATTCTTTTCATTCTTGTTTACGGATACCATATCGTTAAATGGAATGGTTTCCGTGTTTCATTTTCTTGTCTTTTACTTCTTAGGGGCACTGTCCTGTTGTACCATAGCGCGCATAACTAGTGAAGAGTGGGGTAGCTAACCAATCCAACTCAGTCATGGTTTCATATCTTTCATAGTCTCATAATAACCTTTCCTTCGAAGGCTGGTACAAATAGGACGTTTAGTCTCTTACCGTTTATCAATTTTCTCATTGAAACGGTAACTTTAGTTAAATCTTATGAATTTGTGCATTATTGAGCATTTTATCATGAGATTAACTTTTCGTTAAAGTTTAACATTTCATTTCTCTTAGTTTGATCTCGACTTAACATCGATACATACTTTTTGCAGAATAAAGTTCTACGATTACATAAGTCTTGTAGATCCTTACCTAACATAGTATCTAACATTCACATTGTATCTAACATTCAAAATTCTACTATATGCACAATCTTTGTGCAACATAGAAAAGTAAGCTTGTTCGGGATATAGCCACAGAAAAACTATTGTACTTACCAAAGTTTCGCTAACAACGCGTCCTTTGTCTCCCTTGACGCTTTCCAACTTCAACCGTTAATCGGCCCTA
This sequence comes from Morus notabilis, assembly GCF_000414095.1. Taxonomy (NCBI): domain Eukaryota; kingdom Viridiplantae; phylum Streptophyta; class Magnoliopsida; order Rosales; family Moraceae; genus Morus; species Morus notabilis. The sequence goes on along the minus strand of NW_010366587.1, from coordinate 51,460 downwards.
TTGCATAAATTTTTTTATCGTTAGATTCAGAATCTACGATCAATAGTTACATTGAAATTTACTTCGGAAAAGTCTACAATCCTTATGTTTGGTATTCATCCTCAAACCATTTCCTATCTCAAGGATTTGCACTAAAATCGTGCAAATTACTCAGTCATGGGCCTAATTTTCAATTTTGGTCCAAAACTGTGAATTCTCGTTGTGTTCAGTTTCTAACCATCACCGATTATCGAAACATCTTTCTTTTCACACTTTAGTCCCATATTCCTCTTGAAATCCAGTTTTACTTCAAATTACTCGAACTAAATTTTGGTAGAGTTTCGCCTTATTTTTCTCGTTTCCCAATTTTTTTAATAACTCATTCTACTTCTGATTTTGGTACCTGGAGTCAAGATTTACATTCCTGAACACAAATTCCAACATAAAATTGAACAAAACATATGTTCTTTCTTAATCTAGGCTCACGAATTTTCGATAGAAATCCACTAAAACTTTATTCAATCGTCTTAAAACTTACACCGTTAAACTCTTATTACGATACTCTACAAAACCCCAGTTTTAATTTTCACTTTAACGAAAGTTTTTCTAAGATGGGCTACTTTTTATCTAAATCAAGAAAATATAGAATTCTCACGAAAACTCTAAAATCTTACCTCCAGAAGTTGAGGTTTTTCCGCTAGAACGCCTCAGGTTACGTTTCTATCGGATTGAATGGAAGAAATGGTAAGTTACCAACGTGAGTCATCCTCCAGCCAAGCGTACATAATGACAGGTGGTGTTGTTGGTATATATCCACCTCCACCTCACGGTAACAACAATTCTTTTTACTTTTTACTTTTTTTTTTCTTTCTTCTTGGTCGGCCAGGCAAAGAAAACAAGAGTGTCTTCTAGTATCTCCGTGGAACTCTTTAAGAAATTAATGAATATTATAATATTATTTTTAATAATATCTAATATTACTTTTTAAATTAAATTAAAGAAATTAAATTAATTTTCATAATTTAATTTTACTAGTTCTACTTAAGTTTAACACTTTATTTGAGTGGTTCTATGTTCCCCACATTTCTCTTGTCGAGACCTAACTTTCCGTTTCTCAAGACGAGTCTCTTTCCGGTACTAATAATTTCACAATCAGTACAGGTTCTATATTAATTTTTTGGACTGCCGAGCACCCTGGGTCAAATTTCTTATATTCAACCCATTTCTCTTGGGTATCTCATTAGTCAATTCCCTTTTCTGAAATTATCATCTTAATTGATTCAGAATTGCCCAAAACGCGTACCCTTGCGGTACTCTTTTTTTTGGCAGTTTTCCGCTTTAATTGACTCGGGAAAATTCCGTTTCAGGAACTTTTGCTATTTTCCTTACTTCTAATTTTTCTACTCTTTTTCTAGCTGATCATTTGGTCACAAATCAAACATTTTAGTTTTTCATAACTAAAATATACCCGCTAAAATTTCTAACTTTTAACTGATATTTCACTATTCATAACTGATATTTACAAATTTTCTTTGTAAAAATATTCGTATTATAACTTTACACTTTTCGGGAGATTTTATCCCGTACATAAAGTTTTTTTTATATAACATTTTCTTGATTACATCAAAATTCTACTATTTACTATTCTGGAAAGAATTTCAGTCAAATACTGGACTGTCCGGATTAGACCTAAATTTTTCCCGGTCATTACAATTCCAGGGACAAGATTCACTCTGAAACTTGACGAACCAACCAGAATAATCCGTTTTCATCTCGTAGATCTCAAAACGAGGAGATCGTGGATCCAATCCGTAAGCGATAAGATGCAAATGGCCACGAGACTCCCCAAAATACCCGTACCTCCTCCGAGCAGGCATTGGCATTGGCATCGACATTAATCGCTCATTTTTTACATTAAAATACATCGATTTTTCACTAACCCAATGGATATTGCCATTCAAGAATACCCCATTGCGGAAGCTAAAATCAACTTCATTTCCGTAGAAAGCATTGCAGGAGAGAATCCAACGGCGAGTCTCCGGCAAGTCTCCAGCAAGTAAATCTTGATCTGACAATAACGCATCCTCATACGGTAGTAGTAGCTGAAGCATACTACCCTGTAGTAAGCATACTACACGATTGCTCATTATCCAACCCACACGTGAGATTGAGTGTTAAAGTATAAAACTATTATTAGCCCACCTCCTAACAGCTTAAGCTATTGAGATTGATCGGTAAACTAACAACCTTTTACTTTGAGATTATCTGTATTATTCAATTCTTAGATTAAAATTCTGAATATCCTATGTTCAAAATTCAAAATATGGATTTATACCAGGAAAAGGGTGATTTTACCATTCAAAAGCAAAAAAATAATAATAATAATAAAATAAAATAAAAGGAAAAGGTGATTTTAAAAATTGTCAAATTAGGTTGCAAAATTTATGCGTATGGTTGCAAAATTAGGTCTGTTACTGCTTTGGTCTGTGATTTCTTATTGGATGGTTTTTGTGCTAGTTTTTGGTAGTTCGTTTATCTAGAGAATGTTGAAGATGATTTGACTTCTATTTAACCTCCACCAAACTTGCAGAATTACTTCTTGTTGGCTCTCCGCAAATAACACAAGAGAGTGGCTGCATATAATTCAAGTTTCAATTTTTTAGCTGTTATGTTATCACCGAATTCAAACGGTAATTATCAATCTCTGGCTGCCCTGATATTTAATAATACAACACTTATCCTCTCTTTAATTGAGCATAGTTATAGGGGTTGTTGATTGGTTGTTACTGTTGAGTTAACCTTATTTCAGAGTTTTTTTTTCTAATTTATTTTACTTTTAAATCTCCCATATAGATTAATTAGAATAGCTTATTAGTTTCCGGGTTGGATTATGAATCATGCTTGCATATCTATACGTAGCCACTTAAGCGCAGATCTTCTATACAATTTTGGTGTCTGAATTAGCGTTTGAACTTCGAAATATGAGAAACAGATAAAAGGAATACAAAGACACTACTTGAAAACAAAGGGTTAGAAAAAGGAACAACGGGTTAGAAAAAGGATCACAATTTAACCATAAACAATACCATATTAATATTTTTTTAAAAACACACACAAAATACAAACCAAACTGAAAAAAGTGGCATCAAACAAGAGCGAGACTCTCATTGTATTGATGAACACTAGTCCACTCAATCAACTCCGGGAACATCATCAGCACCGAATTCGCATCTTGAACGGTTTTAGTTCTGGAGACAGGCTCAAAATTACAAAGCTTGAAGAAAGTTCTGGTCTTGAGATTGTACCTTATAACTTTACCGGGTATTTGCAGCACTAGATACGATTCTTCATCAACCTCACTCCGAACAACGCAAAGCACGGAGAACACATAGTCGTGCAACTTCGCCCGGTGGAGAAGCTTTCTCCGGACAATCTGCGGAAACGCGCTCGGAATTTCGGAGAGATCGACGCGGAACTTGACGGACCAGCCGGAATAGTCCGTCTCCATTTCTAAAACATCGAAACGCGGCAATTGGAGATCGTATATGTGATCAATGAGATGCAAATGTCCTCTGGATTCGCCAAAGTATCTGTACTTCCGATCATGATCCCAGCCGTCTTCCGGAATCAGCGGCATTGGCAATGGACTAATTCGCTCTTCTTCGACCTTCAAGTGGACGGAAGCTTCCCAAACACTAATCCAGTGAACAGAACCGTTCCAATAGACCCCGCCGTCGAATCGGATATCGGAGCTATTGATGAAGAAAGAATCGCCGGAGAGCCTCCAGCAGCGAGTCTCCGACGAGTAAATCTCGATCTGATACTGATCGCCTCTGGCGTCAGAGTTCCGAACGCAAACGACCTTGTAGTGAGGAGAAATGGAAGGATCGAACGCCAAACTGAGGCCGAAGACCCTCCGATGGGCGCCGTCTCCGACCGGCGAAATCGGAGGGAGTTTGGTGAACTGCTTTGTGGTGGGATTGAAGACGAAATTCTCTCTTGGCTCGAGAGCTCTGATTGAGCAACACAACAGCAATCCGTTGCAGGACTGAATTATTCCGGTAGCGACGTGACCGCCATCGGTGAAAGCGAGAGATCTGAAGGGGCTTTCGGAGGAATTGGGGATTAGGTCGTCGAGATTGACGAAGTCGAATTCAGAAACGCCGATAATGCTCCTCGAAGAGCGTGCCAAGAAGAGACCGGAGGCGGAGGTGGGGAAGTTAGGATTGCGGCGGAGGGAGAAATTGGGATCGGAAATGAGGGAGAGGCAGTGCTTGGAAACGGATTTGAATTTGAGGAGGGATTTGATGGGCAGGCGGAGGAGGATTTCGTTGAGGAGGTCGTCGTTGTTGGCTATTGTCTCCGCCGATCGCGACGGTGGTGTGGCGGTGATGGCGGCGTTTGGGCAGGTCTTAGTTCTTTTGGTGAGGGACATTTTGAACGATATGCTCGATGAAAAGGTGAGAACTTGAGAACCGGGAGATAAGATTAAATTGAAATTTATGACTTTGAAAAGTGGCGGACTTCCGCTCCCTATTTATTTCATCGATTTAAATTTAAAATTTGAGTTTTATTATAATAAAAAATTATTAAAAATAATCACATTGAACTTATTTATTACAATAAAAAATTTTCACATAAAGTCACATCTCAACTCAAATTAAAAACTCAAATCAATGAACAAAACGGGCCCGTAAAAAGAACAAGCTTATTCATTTGCATTTTTTGAATCATGATGACTTGAATTCATATCTTAATTTGAGTTAAAGTGTATTTAAGTATGGTTTAAGTTTCGACTCTAATTTGAATTTGTGTTTGGATATACATATTTTGAGTTATGGTTTGAATTGAGAATCTAATCATCTCAATCGGAATTAAAATAGAAAATTATGGTGTTTTTTTATAATAGAAAAAATATTGTTTATTAACTTGAGTTTGAGTTTGAGTTTAAGAACTTGAATTGAAATAGGAACTTGAACTCATTTTAGTCCTAAACTCAAATTCAAACTCAAATTTTACAAAAGAACATGAATTTAAATAAAATTATAACTTGAGTTCAAACTTTTTTTGAGTTTAAGTACAAATGAACAAGCCCCAAGTTTTTTCCATATTCTTACGAGATGCTTCAAGAATTCCTATTTCAAGTACTCGTTGTTTCTTGTTGAGGAGATTTTTTAGTATGCTTAGCGTATTGATAGATTAAAGTTTTTTAACTATTATACATACGTATTTTTTTAATTTTTACATGATTTTATGCAGTTCTGACAGATAAAAAATCTGACCTTCTAATATATTAGCGTACCGAAAAAAGTCTTTTTTGTTAATGTCGTTGTCAGTTTTTTGCAATAAATTTCTTTTCGCATTCCACGTTTATTTTTGCAGTAAAATTTGTTTTTTAATAAATAATTAAGCAGTTTTTTAGGTTGTTTGTTGCAAGTTGTTGTTGTTAGTATTCTCTGTTGGTAGGAGAAAAAATAGGAAAGGGATAGAGGGGTGAGGGGAATTAGTGAAAAGATTTTAACGATTTTTAGAAAAATGTCGCTATTCTAATAACACAACACTAAACATGGGATTGGATTAAATTAAAATCTAATCTTATACTTTTCTATACATTCCAATTCATTACCCTAAAACTATATTATCCTATATGGTGCACCAAACGGGACCTAGGTAATTTGATAGTAGAGACAAGAAAGAATAAATTGGCTAGAGAATCTTAAATCCTTCAAAAAAAAAAAAAAACTTACTTTTAATCCCTCTAATTCCCAATATGAAGGGCTCATTTAGAACATAAATTCAAGTCATGATTTACATTCATTGGTGAGAATTTTGTAAAAGAAAAAATTTTGAAAATTAAACTCTTTGTGAGATAAAAAAAACACTGTAACATAACTTAAATTTGAGTTTGAATATATGTCCCAAACAAATCAGAAGAGATTGACTGAGAAAAATCATATGAAATTAACACGGTAACAAAAAGGTTTTCACTTTCTCCATATTTCTCTATCTTTTTTTTTTTATATATATATAATTTCTTTCCCTCTTTTCAAACAAGCCTTATTGTTGCTTCCTTTAGTTTTTTCTCTCTCTTTTTTTTTTTTTGGCCGCCTTTTTCTCATTGTAGGCGTTTATTGATAATATTTGTCAATTCTACCTTTTTCAAGTTGCTGTCCTTTGTGAGCCAATTGTCGCTTTTTGATAAATCTCTTTTCAAATTGTCTGATTACTGATTATTATATTTCAGTAAAAGTTAGAAATGAACTTATTTGTCGTTAGATAAATGAGCGTATTGTCGTTTTCAGATTAACGTCGTTTTTTTGTAGTGTGTCATTTTCATTGATGAGATTTTTCTGCATATCAATGAAGCCGATTAAAGAAAGAAAATATAAAAGATAATGGGAGAAGGAAAACAAAACTTGGTTAGCTTCTTTACTTCATATTTATAGATGAGAATCTACTTGCTGATAGTAAACTTATGGAACGGTTTTAGATAAAGGTAAGCCTTTACGACACTAACCTCTATTTTAAGCTTTTGTTTTTCAATAACTTTTTTTTTTTTTTGGAAAACAGTTTTTTTTTTTTTTCCTCTCTTTCTTTTTAGGTAGGAGGAAAACAGGGTTGTTACATGTTGGTCGCGTTGTTGCCTTATTTTTTTATGGGAGCATTATTGCTTTATTGTATTCACCGAAAGATGAAATAAATCAAAATGTGAAAAACAAACAATAAGCCAATATTATATTGTATAATACATGTGAAAAGGAGTTCAATTCTAAGAGATACATTACAATCCCAGATTCCAAAATAAGAAATGAAACAAGTTGCTAACGTTTTAAGTTGGAAAGCGACATCAAACACAAGCAAGACTCTCGATGTACTGATGAACATACCCCACTAAAGACATGTGCAAAATAGTCTCCATGCCTGCAGGCACAGTATCACGGAGATTGTAAAGAGTTGTACTCTCGAAGTTGTATCGCAATACTTTACCAGGAA
>NW_010366587.1:21921-44457 GCF_000414095.1 Morus notabilis | reverse complement strand
AATGCCGAAAACCAAACACGAGTCCTCGTCAAGCTCACCCCGAACGACGCAAAGGACAGAGAAGAGATGGTATTGCATTTGCGAAGTCAGTTGGTCAAAGAGAGAGCTCGGAATCAACTCCGGGAACGCCGTCGAAACCCGAGAAAGGTCGACCCGGTACTTAACAAACCATCCAGAATAGTCCCGTTCCATTTCATACACGTTGAGGCGAACTTCTCCGGACTCGTGTATGTGATCGACGAAATGCAAATGGTCCCGGGACTCTCCGAAGTAGGCTAACATCCTATTGAGAGGGTCGAAATCATCCGGGACCGGAAGCATTGGTATTTCCCCGAGTCGCTCTTCGTCGACTTTGAAGTACAAAGAAGTCCCCGAAGGACAAAACCAATGAACAGCGCCGTTCCAGAAAACCCCGTCATTGAATTGAGTACTGAACTGCGCCGGGAAAGAGCCTAGGTTACTACAGAGTCTCCAAGGGCCGGTTTCAGACGAATAAATCTCGACCTGAAACTGACCCCGTTGAGCGTCGGAGTTCCTTACGCAGACAACTTTGTAATGGGGAGATTTTGAAGGATCAAAGGCTAGAGTTAAACCTTTTATAACAGCCCTGGAATTGCCTCTGGGAAATATCAGAGGAGGAAGTATTGTATACTGCTTTGTGGTGGGATTGTAAACATAATATTCTCTTCTCTCTCTATTAGGACTAGAAGCGCAACACAAAAGCAATCCGTTACACGAGTGGCAGATTCCGATTCCGGGCTTGTTGTCGACGAAGGTGAGAGACCGAAAAGGTGGGCGAGAGGGGTTGGAATTATGGCTAAGATCGATGAAGTTGTATTCGGGTCTTGCCCTTCCTGATTCTGAGTAAATGCGGAAGAAGATGGCCGAGGCAGAGGTGGGGAAACTAGGATTGCGGCGGCGAGAGAAGTTGGGGTCCGAAATGAGGGAGAGCCAGTGTTTGGAGACGGACTTGAACTTGATCAAGGACTTGATGGGCAGGTGGAGAAGAATTTCGTTAAGGAGGTCGTCGTTGTCGGCTATCATCTCCGCCGAGTATGATGGCGGAGAAGAGTTGGAGCTGGTGGCAGTGATGGCGTCTGGGGAGGCCCTTTTGGTTCTTTTGGTGGATGACATTTCGAACCATATGAAAGGAAATTGAATGGTGGTTTGTTTTAATTTGTTCACTTGCACTTATAAGCTAATGAGTTTTATGGATTTTACTGTCGTTTGTCATTTGGAAAAGTCTGATTGTGAAGTACGCCAACGTTATTAGATTCTAAAGCAAGCTTCGGTGTTGACCTTATGAATGAAAGTTGTTGGCATGTCAATAGAACTGAACAGGCTATTATATAGTTGATTCTTTCTTTTCTTTTTTTTATTTGAACACCCCCTTTTGTTTTTAAAGGCTTTCTGGTACATACAAATATCGAATATCCAACCATTCACTTTGAGTGCAATCCATTATTCAATCTTTCTAACATATTGAAGATGGTGTATACTTTTGTTTTGGAGATATTTTAGTCATGCATGTTGTTATTGTTTAGCTATGATTTATGAATATTCTTGTGTTTAACTATCCAGCATTGACTTTACTTAAAAAAGTATTCTGTGTTTTAAGTTATACGAGCTGAGTTTTATAATTGTAACAATTTAACTCTATAGAATTTTTTTTTTGTCAACTTTAAGAATCTCATAGCTAAACAATACAAGATAAGTAGTAAAATTGAGTTGGGAAGATATAAGAAAAGTTGTATTTGTAAATAAGATATAAGAAAGATGAAAACACAATAAGTCCACCAGTCATGCCTTTTTGTAACTCCAAATTATACCAATATGTGAAAGACTTATGGGTATTACATATGGAAGCAGCCGAAAAGCCTAAAAGATTCAATAATGTACTACAAGTCAGATTTGAGAAGATTAAAAATAAGTAGAGGATTAGACAACAAATATAACCAAAGCTTAGAAATATGAAAGTTAGATGGCATCGTTCGTTTCGCCCATTTGAGTTGAGAATTTGAGTTAAAAAGTGAATTCATATGAGAGATAATACGCAGAAGTTCCAGGTTTGCGCGCGCGGGGAGGAGATCGACCGGCAGACCCTAGAGTTTCACAGAATCTCTGTCGCGAAGAGAGGGAGGATGAGCGCAACGGCCATAGGGAAGCTCTGATGTGTACCCAAGGGGAAAATGAGTGTGGACGTCGGGGTGAGGTGTTTTCGTGGAGCAAAAAACCCTTGGGTTTGGCGAATGGTGCGGTGGATTAGGTGGGGCTGCTCACCAAGGAGTGGAAAGAGGGGGAATTCCTAACGGTGTATGGTACATAGACGGTTGGGATAGCAGAGGCATTCTTGAGGAGTTGCCGGTGAACGAGGAATGGGCGGCTTTCCATCGGCGGCAAGTAGAGTGCCCAATTTTTAGCGGCAACGACCCTGACGGCTAGGTGTTTCGTAGCAGTTCTTCTCCATTAAATTGATTACTTCCGGAATAGCTTTGGAGGGTGACACCTTATCTTGGTTCCAATGGTAGAATGGTCGCAGACCTTTTCACAGTTGGGCAGAATTCAAGATGTCGCTAAAAAAATTGAATTTAAATTTTTGTGAAAGAAAATACTATTGTAAATAACTTGAATTGTGATTCAAACTAACAAAATGAACGAAAAGTTTTAAAAAGCAAGCATAGACAATTTAGAAATAACATTTTAAAATGTTAAAAATATATGGATCAATTTATTAAATTGTTTTTTTTTATAATGAGTGAGGCACGTGTCTCTAATGGACCCTTAGTTATTTGCGTTACCATTTATTTCAAAAACCAAGAGAAAAGATCTAAATATGAGAAATAAAAAGGAACAATATTATAAAGTACCGCTAGTAATGATCGCACTACATAAAAATACTAATAAAAGGTAGATTTCACGGACATACGACCGGATACTTAATACTGGTAGTGGCCCCTACCAATTTTTCAACAAAAAGACTGATTTTCATTGCAACAATTGAAATTCAAAGGGGATATCAAAAAGACCACAAAGGTCAACTAAGCAATTAAGTTGCATATCACAGGCACAAACTACTTAACGACAATCTAAAAACCACAAAAAGACAAAACGAAACGAACTGAATATTAATCAGCGATAGCATCAAACAGGCGTGAGAGTCTCAACATACTGATAAGCGTCATCGGGCCACATCCCTATCACCGGGAACAACATCAACAACGAATGCCAATTCACATCAGACCCTTCTGGCCCAACATCATAGATCTTTTCGAAAACTTTGGTCTTGAACTTGTACCGTAAAAGTTCACCCGGTGTTTGCACCACCATGTACGACTCTTCCTCAGGCTCACACCGGACCACGCAAAGCACATACAACAAGAAGTCCTGCAAGCCGTCCAATCCCGAAACGTTTCTCCGAGTTGTCTGCGGAAACCCGGAGAGATCGACGAGGAACTTGACGAACCACCCGGAATAGTCCTCCGCCATCTCGTACACGTCGAAGCACGGCGGCGACGGCGACGGCGACTCGAGATCTTCAACGTGATCGATGAGATGCAGGTGTCCGTTGGACTCTCCAAAGTACCTGTATCTCTTAAAAAAGCACGGTCGGTTTACCGGACTCATTCGAATCTCTCTTATTTGCTCTTCGTCGAGTTTGAAGTAGTAAAAGATTCCCTGCAAGCTAATCCAGTGAATTGTGCCGTTCCAGTAGACGCCGCCGTCGAACCGGACACTCGACTGCTCGGTGTGGAACGATCCGCACGTAGAGAGCCTCCAACGCCGAGTCTCGGACGAGTAAATTTCGATCCAATGCTGATCGTTATTGTCTCTACTATTGCTGTCGCCGCAGACGCAGATGACTTCGTAGTAAGGAGATTTTGAGGGATCGAAGGCCAAACTGAAGCCTAAGACCTTGGCGGAAGATGAAATATTCCGAGGGAGTACGGAGTACCGCCTTGTGGCGGGGTTGTAAATGTAGCACTCTCTCGGCGAGGCCGGAGTTTGGAAGTAACTGCGTTTGAGAACTTTCGTGCACAGCAGTAGTCCGTTGGAAGACTGCAATATTCCGATGGCAGACTTCCCACCGTCGGTGAAAGTGAGACGTCCATTAGTGAAGGGAACTCCGGAGGAAATGGCAGAGCTCTCACCGCCGCTGAGATTGAAATAGTCGAATTCGGGAATGCCGTGAAGGTATGGCCGGGAGCGGCGTCGCAAGATGAGACCAGAAATTGATTGGTTGCAGTAAGCGGTTCGGTTACGGACGAAGTTGGTGCTGGTGATGTGAGAGAGCCAGGGTTTGGATACGGATTTGAACCGCATTAGGGACTTGATTGGAAGGCGAAGAAGGATTTCGTGAAGGATGTCTTCGTTTTGGGCTATTGCCTCTGCCGAGAGCAACGATGGTGAAGCGACGGTTGCGGCGGCATTCGGGGTGATTTTGGTTGTTTTAGCGGAGGACATTTTTGGACGAATTAGGGAGAGAGAAAAAGTTTATGTGGTGCTTCACTTGATATACTCTGAATCTTATCTTATAAGTCTGCAAGTGAGTTTATATAGCATTTACTTTAATCTTATTGAAGGAAGCTTGGATATTGAAAATTTATTTTATTTCATTTTTTCTTTTTCCCCTTTTTCTCTTTAATGAGGAATTTTAGGTGTCTACCTTAAAATGCATGCATATTGGTGATCTTTGTAATGGAAGAGATATGATAGCACACGCGCGGCTGACACAAGTATTCATTTTTTATTGTTGATTTTCAAAATGAGGTTTTTATTCATCAACGACTATCATTAGACACGCGTGTCACTCGCAAGTACTCTTAATTATAAAAGTGTAAATGAGAAATTTAGTAGGTAAATCCTTCTCTTTACCTTTTTGGATTCTCATTTATACAAAATCTCTATTGGCGTTGTGTTGATAATCAATAAAGGACCTGCCATTCTAGCTATCAATTAGTGAGATACTTAAGTTTTATTTAGGTTGTAAGCTGATATAGATGTTTATTTTCAGTTTTTTGCTAGAAAGATACTTGAGTTTTTGGATTTTCATTTATTTATTTATTTATTTATTTATTGCCAAGGGTTTATTTTTCGTTGTTGATTACCATTTACCAGATAGATAAAGCACATGTAATGACACCTAATATCACCTACAATGATCAATCCACACTCACATCACTTGCTAATGTCCTTTACAATAGAGTAGATTTGGAACTTCAATATATAGGTGATTCTTTTCCTCTCATGCTTCTTTTAGGCCATTTTTTGAAAGTGAAAGCAAATAGATAGAAAAGAAACTCATATAATTTAAGAGAGGAAAATAAAAAGAAAGTAACGATTTTTTTTATTGTGTTTGATATGGGTTCTAGCGATCTTCTATATTGAGAGCGAAGTATTATAAATCTCGAGTTACTTATTTGTTTATTTTTCTTCGATTCCATTGCTCTCAAACCTTGGTCGTAAAAGAATGGATGGAAATGCCTCAATATATATACATAAATGCACCTAAAACTGTTTTTTTTTTAGTTGGTGGATTGAATCTTTATTTTTTTTTTTTAAATTGACATTTTAGATCCTAATTGACGTCCATTACTTGACATCCGTTATTAATTTTACCAGATTACTAAAAATTGCTCAAATTAAAGTCACAAATGCTAAAATTTAAATTTAAGATCCAACTTGCAAATAACAACAAAATGAGAGATATGATAGCACACTCGAGATTGATACAAGTGTTCATTTTTAATCGTTGATTGTACGGTTCATAATGAGATTTTTACACATCAACAATTGAAGATAGATACGCGTGTTCCTCTCAACTCTCGAGTATTCTTAATTATAAAAGTTTAAATGGAAATTTTAGTGGGTGAATCCTTATCTCTACTTTTTTTATAGATTTTTTATTTATACAAAATCTCTTCTGGAGTTATATCAACTATAATCTAAATAGTGAGATACTTGAGTTTTATTTTACATAGTAAATTGATGTAGATCTTTATTTGTAGTTGTTGATTACAAGATACAGGTTTAATTTTTTTGATGAAAACCAGATAGATAGAATTTGTATAACGACAACTATATTACCTATAATGATGACATAAGGATGGCAAGATGGACACTCACATCATCTGCTAATTTCCTTTGCTATAGGACCAGAAAAAAATAAATAAATAAAAATCCCTTTGCTATAGGACCAGAAGAAAATAAATAAATAAAAATCCCTTTGCTATAGAGTATATTTGGGACTTCAATATTGGCGATTTTTTTTCTATCCTTTTACGGTTGTTTGGTGGGGGAATAAAGGAAAGTATAATTTTGCAATTTTCATACCTCCGCCAATGACACGTCAATTTTTTAATGGGAGGTGACAGTTAGGGTTAGAACGAAAAAAAAGAATTTATGAATTGTATTTAAATTTTTTAAAATTTTAAACTATTCTGTTTAAATTCATTATATTGCACTTTATCTAAATAATTATGTGACCAACATGTTATTAAAACCGTTAAAATTTTAACATCTCAATAACAAGAGTTCGAAAATTACAACGTACTGCAAACTCAAAGAGTTTTGTTCTAATGTGAGTGTAGAGCGCAAAGTGAAACAATTGCTACTCTTTCATGACTAATTTTAAAATTAAACATATATCGACGTATACTTTTCATTTTTCAATGTTGGAAACATACACGCATAGATATCAATCCACAGTTATAATCGATTGTTTCATATTTCCTTTTTTTTATTTTTTCCTACAAATGGGATTTGTCGGCTATTAAGTTGTATGCCAATACCTAAAAGATCCTCTCACATAGTCGTATTGGATGAAAAAAGGCGTGTATTGTGTTCAAATAGATTACACCCGCAAAAGTCAATTGACCTTGTAGAGAGAGTAGTGGACTTCTTCCCAATCCAGCAACAAAAGCTTTAGTGCCAGAACGCGGGAAATTTAACATCCATCGAAAATCTCCAGAAATACATCAATTCAATCCACAAAATCAGTCATAAAGATCTTGCAGTTGAAAGCAAGGGAAAGAAATGGAAACATGAAGACCTATAGTTATCACTTTATCATACCATCTTCAATTCAACATGAATTGCATAATTGGTGTCTTGACAGGAAAATAACAAATAATTAAGTAAATTGGAAGAATAAAAATTAACAAGTAAAGAACTCCACTTTGTGAAATTTATCCCATCATTACATGGTCAGACTATGAACGCTGAAAATTGGACCCGTACAAGACCCAGTATTTGAGAAACTAAAAGTATATCCCTTTTGAGGTGATAAAAGGGCTATAGAATTGGAATTTTCTTACAAGTGACAATATTATTTTTGTAGAAATGAAAAAAATAATAAAATAATAATATAAAATAAAATAAAAAGCAATGAACTCTTATCAATGCCCAACGGGTTTTGCTTCCTCTTGCTTCAATGGTGTAAACATGAAGTTCCCAGAAAACATAGCTACTTCATCTGCCCATTCAAATTTGACAATTTCATCAGAGTAAATTCTAGGGAACAGAAATAGTGTACGTAGACAATACGGTCATGGAAACTCTAATAGGAAGTCACTTGAACCATAAACACTTCTTCACAGGTAATGTAAGGATGGGCCTCATAATTTACAAGTTAAAATAGTTCAGTACTCAGCAAACTCAAGCCATCAACAAAGATGGGGCGCAAAGGTATGTAGAGAAAAACGGTAGTTAAGTCATTACTTTGGATTGACAAAATTACTAATTTTGGATATCTTTTATTATTTATATAAAAGAAAGGAAACAACAGCTTACTTACCTGTTAAAGACAGGCAACTAACTTCTCGACGGGTATACCTGGCCAATGCCTGCATGTGTATTAAGAGAGAGTGAGAAGTTTGCGGGTAAGAAATCAAAGATGATTTTATTTCCAAGATATGAAGTTTATCTCAAACTCTTTGTACTAGTGAATCCTTATTTTTTGTTAAATGCTAGACATGCAGGCAATTGGATTTTAGTTATTATGCGTTCATTTCAAAAGAAGAAGAGAAAAAGAATTCTAAACCCAATCTAGTTTGCTTATCAGACCTCATAATATCAATTTGTTGTTAATGACAGTGGTAAGAGCAAATATAAGAGCATGCCTGGACTGTTCGGGATGCAGCATCATCTGGCTTTGACGAACCATCATCCGAGAAAACATTCCTGCAATGCACACAAAAGCCAGTTCAGCAACAATTGATTTTCAATACAAGAAAACCAACCCATGCAATTAAGTTGCAAACTTCAATTTGGGATAAAAGTAAACTAGGAAGTTGGGCATGGGCCATTAAGATGAAGACTTCACCTCCATATCACATTCTGAAGCTCGTCAGGTTTAGCTTCTGGAAGCATGGCAGCATCATAAGCAACAATATTTCCATAGAATATCTTCTCCAAATCCTTCATCCATCTAGTCAATAGTAGGTTAACCTGCCACAATGTATTTCAATGATAAATCAACTGTATACATATGTGAAGCCTTTTGCACTAGCGCACCCTAAACTTATCGGTATTTAGCAACTTGGATCCCACTAACTTTCAATTCTAACATATAGGACCCAAAGTTTGAAAATCCGTTGCAATTGTGTTCCAATGGCCCACAATTTTTGCACAAATGCACCCGCAACATTTCATTGGTTGGCAAGTTGGACATTGAACTTTTCAATTTTGGCATTTGAGACCCTAATTGCCGACATTTTGAAATGATTGATTGAAATGATGTGCCAAGGATTGTCAAATTTAGGGACCTAAAAGCTAAATCAAAAGTTTTGGATCCAACTTACCAATGAGAAAAAGTTCAGGGTGCATTGGTGCAACTTACCCTTTACTTAATGCAAGCAATTATGACGGTTT
Organism: Morus notabilis; assembly: GCF_000414095.1. NCBI lineage: Eukaryota > Viridiplantae > Streptophyta > Magnoliopsida > Rosales > Moraceae > Morus > Morus notabilis. Next base: position 35,589 of record NW_010366587.1, on the reverse strand, counting down.
CACTGTATCTCTGATATATTATGGTTCAAGCACACTCCACCACTCGATGATTTAGCCAAGTTATTTTAAAACTTCAATTGCCTCTAGAGACACGCCAGTGAGAGGTATCTTAAGACTAGACAAATCTTAAAGTGAAACACAGTAAGAAGTTAAGAACAGAGTACAAACCCCAGCTTTAGATACTCTGAGCTCCACATCGTGATTGTAAATATCATACAAGTACTGCCCAAACTCAACACCTGCTTTTCCCTCAGCCTTCAAGCGACGTAAGCAAAGCCACATGTGAAGGACAATTAAAGAGAATGTTGTTTTAAAGGTCTTCTCCAAGTTGAATACTGCAAGTGGAAGATCACGACAAAAACACAGCTCGTAAGTAACAAAGAAACAAGTTGAAAAATATGTACTGGCAAGGATGCATAAATAGAAAAAGCCTAGAATACGTTTTTGTTTTTTGAACTTTTATCACAAATGCTTGCTTTTTGATTTTTTGTAATTCTTTGATATTCATTAGGTCAGTAAAACTTGCATTTGGAGAATGGCGACCTTATTCTAAAAATAAGAATGGGATCCGTGGCTAAAGAATCTTTGGCCTCCTATAAATATACAACCAAAGTTTCCAAAATCATTTATGTACCAATTTAAATAGCAGGCTAAGATTCAATAACTAAAATTAATGTTCAAAAGTTCACCTTCATAAATTGTGGGTGAATCAACTTGAGAGGTGATCCGCATGTAAACCACATTTGCCCCTCTAATAGACTTGCTCTGTTTGCTATAAAACAGCAACAGCTTGAGCATAATATGCTTAAAGCCCTCGTATTTTGGCTCTTCAACTCTCAGCGGAGAAGACGGGTCCAAAGCCAATGAGCAGGGCTTGGACCAAAACATTTTATCCAAATTAACCTGTTGAACATTGGCATACCAATTCTCAGCAACAAGCTATACGGTAGCACAATCCATCATACCATTTATACATAATAAAATAGTAATATAACTCACAACTGTACATGCTAACACTTGGTCAAAACGTAACTTGGGAAAGTAATTTGCCCCAAAACATTCACCTAAACCCTAAACCCTGAAAGAAATAAGTAAGGTTCCGTTTGGTTCCTATACTTGAACCCATAACTCTCGAGTCTGCTACAGTATTTTTCACCTCACGAAAAATTTGAATTCAAAAATTTCTTCAGCCACAAAGTTCCCATCAATGAATCAGAACCACTGACTCGAAAGCGTGAACCTAACGGACCATAAAATTCAAGTGACAACAAATGATTCTTAAATGGAGAGCTCGGCGACGGAGAAATTTGACCGAAACGCCAAGGAGGGCCAGTGAATTCATAGAAACACAGAATAGGAAGCTCTGAATCCTACCGGTCTTTCGCTTGGAGAACTCCTTTCCGCGGTATCCGCCGTCGCTGGAGCCACGGCTGCTGAAGCCTTCTTATAGCTCTGCCGTGAAATCGCATAGAAATCATTCCTAAAGTTGAAGTTCTTCTGTGACCCAAGCCTTGATAAATGGGTATAAGCTCTGCTCCATCTTTGCAGCATTGTTAACTACCTATCCCATTCCAAAAAAATAAATTAAAAAACAAATAAAACCAACATTCCATAGATTAGTATTTGGAACTTCTTTTTTATTATTTCCAGTTCCGAAAACACAATTGGGTCTCTCAGACAAATTCACACCTCACTATTAAGCTTTCACACCAAAGATTGATACTAGCATATCGTTGCAAGAGAAAACCTAGAAGTCAATGTTTCCCTTCAAATTCCTATAATCTTTTGCCCCAGAAACCAAAAGCGGATCAAATCGATGTACGAAACTGAAAAGAAAAGGAAAAAATATAGACGAAAAACAGAAGAAGAAAACCACGAAAGAATTTGAAACCTTTTAACAGAAAGAATAGTGAGTCTTTCTCTGCTTTCACTGTGAAGGTCTCTAGGAGGTTATGGGATTCTGCTCCAAACGGCGAGTAAAGAGAACTCACAAGAAGTAAATCTAACGGCTAATACTGGTAGGGCGTGGCAGTCTGCGCTGCCCCATAGACAGTTCAACACATCAGTTTTATAGCCCGTTTGATTCATGAATTAGAATCATGAGATTAGAATTATTTTTAATTTACGTGTGTTTTTTGTGAGAGAAAATACTATAACAAACCATGAACCATAATCAGTTTTATAGCCCGTTTGATTCATGAATTAGAATCATGAGATTAGAACTATTTTTAATTTACGTGTGTTTTTTATGAGAGAAAATACTATAACAAACCATGAACCATGATTCGAATCAGAGAACAAATCCTTCAACCAAACGGGCTCTTAATCTCCAAGACCAGCAGTCGAAACTCGTTTTTTTTTTTTTTTTTTTTATAATCAATGTCGAAACTTGTTTTTTTTTTTTTAGAATCAAAGTCGAAACTCGTTTTCGTAAAGGCCCTTACATAAAGCTAACCCCCCCCAAAAAAAAAAAAAAAAAAAAAAAAGGCTAAACCTTTGTCTCTTTATTTTCCTTATTAATAAGTACATTTTAGTCAATTTTTTGGATCTTTTTTCATTTAATTCTTTTTAATCAATGTAAAAAATTCTTAAAAATAATCTCATTAATAATCTATATAACGAATATTTTAGACCGCCTGACGTGAACTCACGTCCTGTGACTCAAAGGAAAATTTTAAACCTGACCGGTCCTGTCTTAAAGGAGAGATGGTCGGCCCAACCTCACCCTAAGCTCAAAAAATTTAAGACCAGCCCAGCTCAAAACTTTATAAACTATGTTTAAAAAATCTTTAAAAATATGATGTTTGAACTAAACCGAACTCAAATTAACAATAACAGGTCGGGTCGGGTCACAGACGACGGACCCATTTAGCATGCCCCTCTAGGAGATAAAGAAATATACTCCTAAGAACTGTTCATTTTAGTGCTACTACCACAATAAATAAATTACTTGCACTTGATCACATCACTCTTGGTTGACAAGATTTGTATAGGAAAATTGCCTTGTTTTTTGTTGGTGGCTCTTCATTCTTATATTAATATGTAAATTAAAAAATAAATAAATAAATACCTAGGCGCAAAGGCCAAAATACAAAAACTCAACCTCCGGAATAAATACAATGCTCACCCACCCAAGCCAACTTTGATGCACACCATTTTCTTTCTGCGTTTCAACAGTCTATGCTTAGTATCACATCAAGCAGCCATTAATTCGCAGTTTCTTTTTTTGTGGAAATCGCCTCCATTGCCCTTCCATGAGGGAAAATGAGCTAGAAAATAACAGGAAGCAAGAAATTGAAACAAAAATACAGTTACACTAGAAAGACCCTATCATGCTGGTATACCCCAAGAAACCACGTGTCATTCCATGCCTTTCAGCTAGAAAAATTTGAAAGGCAACACGGCCATCCACCAAAACTCAAAATTGGAAGGCCTAGTATGTCATCACAGGTACTGCCGTAGACTTTCACCGCTCATTGATTCCATTTCCTTGAGAATCTCCTGTGCAAGGGATTTAACTGAAGGCTCCACGTCCTCGAGCAGTTCACCGAGGAAGGGGATGGTTTCAGCCAGGAAAACTAGATATTCTTCTCTCAAATGTTCAAGCAGATACTTGACAATTCTTAGGCCCAGAATGCGAGCCCGTACCTTTTCACTTCGGGTTTGCATCAGCACCTTCATTGAGAACATAAAATTGAAATGATGTATAAGCAAACCATTAAGAAAACCGCTACCAAATTTTTAAACCGTCTCGAGAAAGCATCAAACAGGAAGCACATTGTTTTTTGGTGGAGAAACAAGATATTGAAGCAGCAATGTCATCAACACGGACCTCAATAAGAGCCTTAGCAAGACCCAAAAAAGCAAAAAACAAAAAAAAAAAACAGGAATCCAACAAGTCAAGAGAAAACTTGACAGGTTGTGATCATTCGAAAAAATAGGGCCTATCCCGTAAATGTTCATCGAAACGAGTGCAAGGAATATATGAGTAGAGAGGTTGATATCAGGGGAAGAATGCAATCAGTGGCTAGTAGGACTAATTCAAAAGGGCAGGTAATTGCTACTTGCCTTCAGACTTGCAATCAAGTCGACGATTATCATAAAACTCAAAAAAAGGGAATTAAAACTAATGTAAACAAGTAAAGATCCCAAGAGTACCTCATGATTCAAGGGTTTCCATAATAGGTCAGATCCTGCAGTCACTGCCATTTGTCCTATGCAAATGGCCAACAAATCATCAACTTCCTTTACTGATGGAAGGTTCGGATGTTCCTCGAGAGAAATTGGGGGTTCTATAGAAAGCTGTGAAACAATGGGTTTCAAAAGAACCTGCCCAAAAAAAAAAAAGGAAAAGGAATCGAATCAATAAAGAAAACAACCACCAGGAAACACAATGATACAATAAAACGAGGATAATTTACTAATAGGTAAAGAAACAATAAAAAGGCATCACACACTAGAACCAATTTGGTTACTGAAGTAAATCCAGAACGAGAGATGCTAGCAACATCCATTTAAATATATGAAAATATATATATATATATATATACATGTATTAAGCATATACATAACTCAAAGCAACACCCCAGAAAGCTGACTCCAAGTATGCACAATGCCTCATAAGCAAACTTTCTGACAGGTGCGTGGAACAAAAATGTGACTGCTATATGCTTATTAGCATTAAATATACAAGACTTCAGGAGAAAAGCGCAGACATTAACCTCAAAATTTGAAGAATCGAGGAACGTCAGGTTTCCAGTATCATAGAGAAAACATTTATGCAAAGATGATAAAACCAATGCTCTCAGCTGCCAGCTTCCAAGTGACAAACGATTTTCTTCTGATGTATTTGATCCTTCTAGAATCTTGGCTTTTTTCTTCTTTCGTGTTAAACCAGATGTCTTTGCATCACCAGAAGTAGTAAGATGACGGACACAGCCTTCAAGCACGTACTTAAAGTATGGAACAAACAGAGACCTGTATTTTCAAATAATACCCGGTTGGTTATGTCAGGAAACATAGGCACAAAATGTTTCTATGGCATCTTCATTGAAGGTAAAAATTCAAGAACTCAGAACAAAGAATGTTATCTCGTACCATTGGAAGGACGTAGAGTTTCACAAACCAATTTCAAGAACGATAGGTAAAGTACTAGTAGAGAAACTATAATAGTAGTCTTAAAATGCTTGGATGACTGACAATTTTCTCGAGAGTAATAAAGAAAATGCAAAAACTCTAAAGTGCAGTAGAACTAATAATAATTATTCCAACAATAAATCCCGAACACATATTTTGCAAAATAAAAATAGGAATCACACTATCCTAGGTAAACTATTACTGGGGCACCGGAAGACCGCATTGTAGCATAATCTGAACGTAATACTTGGAGATCATTGCAATAAAATTGAATGTAAATTTTAATCTCAGGAGCTCCACTAAGAGGATGATCAATTCAAGTAAAAAACTAAAAGTGATACGATATACATATGCAAGGCAAAGCTATTTGCCTGGTAACTGGTAACTATAATCAATATGAAACTTTAACCTTAATGATAAAATCAGAGGTCACATCAAGGAGTCAAAACTGGCTATGAAAAGTCAATTTGTAAAAATACATGCAGAAAGAAATAGCTTGAAAGAAACAAGAAAAATAAAGCCAATAAACAATAAAAGTAAAGCACACGCTGACAACTTAAAACACATCGAGGTAGAAGTGACTCACCTATGGTTATCAGCAAGTTTATCAACCAAACTATAGAACGTTATTGCCCTGTCTATATTAGTGCTTCCTGTGTGTGAACCATCTTCAACATCTGACTCTGCCCATTCAATGCTCCTTATGAAAAGGGGCTTAAACATCGTCTCTGTGAGTTTCATTGTCAGGGCAATAACTGTAGTGATGACACTTTTTTCTACAACATCAATATAATGAAGTGAAACAGGTCTTTGACGGCGTAAATCGAGAGCAAGCAAGCACAGGTCAAAAATCTTTGCGTGATAACCACCAACAGACGGTCTATCCATTATACCAATCAAGTTTGCCAACATTCCAAAATACACAGTCAAACTCGAGTCCCCAGACAAAACAGTGTTTGAGTAAATTTTCAGCAAAGGTGACAAAGCAAGTCGAACCTGGAAAATTTAACAAAAGTGGAAATGACAATGAGAAACAATGCAGGAGAAATAGTTTCAGGAAGTCAAATGTCCAAGTTTTCTACTGGGCTTACAGGGATTTTTTCTGTTATGAGTCTTCGTACTGTATCAGCCTTCGATTTGACCTTTTGATCAGATCCCGGCGCATAATCGGCATTAAGCACCATGACTGTTATTATATCTCCAAGATATGGATTTAGGAATCCCCCGAGCTTGTCAACAACAGCCTCAAGCACAACAAGAACAGACAAAACAATGGATTCCTTTGTAGTTGATGAGGCAACAGGTGTATCATCAGTGATCTTTACAGCTTTTATATCTGAACATAGAGAGACTTCACGGGATATCTTAATCACATTATCCATTATACAAGGAAGCTTAGCCAGCGCCCTTGGCCCAAGAACATTGACCAAAGCACCAGTTGTACGAAGACAGCCAGAAGAGACTGCTAAGTTGTCTGAACTAATATATTTTGTAACAGATGCCAGACATTCAATGAAGATAGAATAATCAAAAGGAAACCTGTTGGCAAGAACTTCTAGAGCTGAAATGGCTGCCAGTTTCAAAGAATCTGAAACACCAGCAGAATCATCAACTATCTTAACAATTTCAAGACACAATTTCTGGAAAGACTTCAGAGCAGTATCGTCCATATGCTTCCATTGACTATTCAAACTTCTTCTCTCCTTATGCCTTGATTTGACTGTGTCTAGCTCCCTTACCATTTCACATAACAGTCCAATAGCCTGCATAAAAGTTTAAGTCAGTTAGGAGGACCTGCCTTTTACTTAAATGTGGGGAATGGCAAGCATAAACAATGAAAACTATGGAACCAATGCCTGGAAGACTAATACCTATACCCTGACGTGATAGCAATCTGGATGCAGGACTGTTACTATTCACTACATCAGGGTACTGCTTTGTTAAAGTTGAATCTAAGAGAAATAAATTTACCTCTTTGCTTCATACACTTTACATGTTCCACATTTCAACAGATTTATTATTCTTTTTTTTTCTTTTTTTTTTTTTTGCAGTTTTGCTATATTCAATTTTAATTTTCTGAGATGAATGGAAGGATGAATATCAATCACTTTATTATTTCACTCTTGGGTACTCATGGCTCAATAGCTTATCTACACTCAACAGAGAATTCCGACCAAAAAAAAACAAACAGAAAAGGAACAATGTTGGACCAACCAAAACCTTTCTTCCATCGAAAATGAAGACAGAAATCAGAAACAAGTTCAGTACCAAACAGCTCTAGATAATTACTTCATTTAGTGGTATAGGCATTAGATATTTTATCCTCTAGCAAATAGTTAACAGCTTATAAATCCCACTGAGCATCTCCTGCACATTCAGTAAGTACCTTTTTCCCCAAATTTTTATCTGCATGGCGTAGCAATCGAATTATGCCCTCAAAGTATGCTGCTGGAATCATGAATGAAGTAATAGTCCTCAAGACAGCATGCATGCAGTCCCTCAACTCTTCCCTCAAAACAACAGGGATAGACATTTGCTTCCTTCTTGCGTCCACAAGTTGTAATAAAATGCCAATCTGCTCCATAAGATCTTCAAGCAAACTCTGTAAAATTAAAGCAAGCACGAGTCATTACACAAGCATTCACTAAAAAACCCATTAGCAACCACTGTATGAATAGCAGCTTAAGACCAATAATCCTTAACATAGACAAGGAAATAAAAGTTCCACTTTCTATACAAATTCTCCACCTGAATTTTTTCCAAATCTTCTTCTGATTCTAACTTCAACGTGAACTCAGGATCTTGCAATTTGTGCTGAGTGAACTGGAATGCAAACAGCAACTCCACGAACAGCTCTTGGCACATATTACCCACTCCTACTTGTCGAAGAAGCATAACAAGAGAGGGAAGCCATATCAAGGATGGATATTGCTCACATATTTGCACTGCAAAGGCATACTCCCACTCCCTCTTTTTGGAAGTTATGAAGCTGTCTGCAGCATTCTTATTATCAAAGGAATATGACTCCTTCCTTGAAACTAATGACCGGAAAAGGAGAACAAGCAATGAAGCCAAGCTATCAGACTCTCCCAACGTCCTGTGCAAAGACATGTGTTAATCAGCAAGAACCTGAAAAGGCAGCCTATATATAACAATCCAACACAAGAAAAATGTACCTTAGTAAGTATACTACTATCGACAGCCTTCTATGCTCAGCAATTTCAGGCAACACATTCATAAAAATCTACAGCTCAAAAAAGATAATCAGCACAATGGTTTACTAACAAATATCCCAATTGGTAAACAAGAAGCTGCTCACCACCAAAAACTAAAGAAGACTGAAATACCTGGAGAAGTGAGTCCATATTTTTTGTCCTTTGCAGCCAACATGGAACAACCGTGGATATAAGATCCTTAAACACATGCTCTGAATGGCGGTCAATCTACAACAGACAAAAACTTCAAATGATAATCAAAATCATTGAAAATTATATACAGTTTAAAAATTCAACTTGAACGAAGAATACCTAATAAAAATTCTCCCAATATCACAAACTCTAATTCATTTTATCCAAATTCAGTTGCCACAAATAGACTCAAGAAGATACATCACATTTTTGTTAATTGATACACCATAATATTATTAGTTTTACTAAAGCAAAGGGATATATCCACAGACCTGTGTGACTGCTGATTCCCCTATAACAGTAAAAATGTCCTCTATGTGCTCCAAAACTTTCTGAGGAGTGATCTTTGCAATAGCAGAAATCAGTGAAAATACATGATTCCGAGTAACCCCATCCTTCAGGGAACGGGCACACTCAACGAGTAGCTTTATGTTTATCTCATTTACTATGTCTTCCTGCAATACAAGGATAGGTAGTAAGGGCTTTACTAAATAAGATCTCCCAAAAAGAAAACAAAGACCTAAAAATAACATCAGTAACATACCTTTAGTGGCAGCTGATTCATGAGCGAAGTGCCAATATCTTTCAGGATTAATAGCAGTCTTTGTTGTATATCACACACTGTTGTGGCAATCACCTGAGAAACATCAGATGGAACTTCGGGCAACTTTTCATCAACAACAAGGATACTCTGAACCCACTCATCCGAAAAAGTTTTGCCAACAAGCTTAAATAAAGGCCCCACGAGCAAATCTCTAAACCACCAAGTCAAACACAAGTAGCATTAGAAAATATGAACTCTCTTTACAACTGATGGAATGTCAAAACAAAAGTTCCTTATACTAATGAAGTAGAAGATAAATAACTAGATCCTTTTCAAAAAAAAAAAAAAAAAAAAAAAGAAAAGAGATAACTGGACATCAAAAGAAGCAAACCTGTTAACTATGTCCTTCTTCAACAGCAAAACATCAAGAAGGGAGCTAAGAAAAGAGATTGCATTTTCTCCTAAATGAATTCCAACATGAGGCAGATTGGACTTCTGATTCTCAGTTAATTTCCTTTTTTTCTTAGCATATGCTGAAGTAATCACAGAACTTCCACTCTTGAAAATGTGATCAAGTGTACGAACAACAGTGAAGCAAGTAATCTGATACATTTAAAGGTGTCAGAACAGTTTGCATTGGTTTGGAAACTGCTGAAAAACTACTAAGAACGAAATAATTATCTCCATAGGGTATCCTGATCACACAACTGCTAAAGTTTTAGTGGATCTTGAAGTGCAATTTATAATTATTTCTTGAGCAACATTTTTCCTATGTGTCTGTAAGCCTGATATAGTCATAGGCCCATTTCCTATTGACTTCTAAGGCCTCTAGTTCTCTTGGTTATTGGACCTTGTTTTAGTGATTTCTCCCATATTTTCCTCAACGAAATAATTTTGTTGTGGGGGTTATGCATGAATTAAGACCACTGTCTACCAGCTTAACCTTCTAGAACAACCAGTTACTCGAACATATACTGACGATAAAGAATGAAAAGGAGAAGAACAAACATTTAAGCGCAGCAAGGCCTCCCTGGCAGCATTTTGTATATCACCATGAGCATTCCGAAACAAAGCCACCAGTTCACGAAACAGAACTTCCTGCTTACGCAAAAGCAAATACCATCTTAGCACATCAGGCCACAAGCTCATCAGAAAGCGTAAGCAGACTAAAGAAAATGAAAGTTTCTTTTAATAGCACAATGGTCATGTTCATTATGATATTTTATTTTCATATTCTATTTGCAATTGATCATATTTCATTTTCATCTTTCTTTATAGTAGACATTCAAATAGCATGTTGCCTATCTATTTATCATTATTCTTTCTCCTCACTATTTAAGTATTATATTCAGCATCAAAAGTGCTGTTTTTTTTCCTTTTCCAAACATTTAGGAAAACTGGAAAATAATCAAACTGTCTTTCCTTTCAGCCAAAGAAAGCCATGTTAGCGCGAAAGATAAACTCAGCCACACGAAAGGCCCACGCATCAAGCTAACATGTAAAGCTCACTCGTATTATTTTACAACAAGAACATCATTTGCAATCCACATCATGTAAACATAAAGTAACCTGAATTTCATTCTTCAACCCTCTGTAGATTTGATCATTAAGATTCTGCAAGACGGTTACACACGGCCGTACAACAGCTGGGTCTTCTACAGGCATGCCCTCCAACTGGAAGAGTAACAGTCCAAAAAATACGAGTCAGAGATACAAATCTTTGCAGTTAAGATCTTGAAGGGCAGAAAAGGAATTCTTCTTTTTTTCAACCCAAATGCACAATCTGATTCTGTACAATTTCATACCTGCAAAGCCTTCAATAAATGATCTTCGAACACTTGGCCATCAGGTGAAGGGGGCGTAGCACAGCTCTAGAAAAGGCAGAGGACAACGGATTATCAGTAAGCAGTGGAATATGACACTATAATCTATGCATAAAGCAACTATTAGAGAGATCTATGAACTTACCTCTAGAAGAAAGCATAAGATCTCAACCTCCATGTTTGACAACTTTTGGGTGGGCGTACTGGGTTCACAGTAATATTGACTGCGTCTTCTCAAAAGCTGACATAAGAGTAACTCGATTTCTTTCACACATATAATAGCACTACCTGCTCCTTTGAGCAAAGATAGAATCATAAGCTGCCAAAACAGAGCCCACATCACTTTCTTCGCAAAATATTTTATACTTCATAAGATTGGTCAAGAGAAAGGCCCATGGTAAAATATATCTATCCCAATAACTAATAGCACGAAAAATCAACTTGCAACTAGAAACAAAGAGCAAATTGAAGAGAAGAGCAGATCATCATTGAGCGGACCTTTGCATAATCAGAGAGCTTTAGAGCAGAACCCAATATAAAAGCAAGAATCTTTTCCCTCGTTGGTTGATCAAACCTGAACAAGAGACGGAAGAGAATTATTGTACATGAAAGTCCAGATGGCGAACTTTCTGGAGAAATTTTAGATTCTTCATTTTTTCAGTGCACTTAGAAAAAAACAAAAAACAAAAACAAAAACACTTAATACCCCACTTACAAAAATTTTGTCAGGTTGGTATAAGAGAAAATATGGACTAAGCTAAAACAAAGGTAGAAAAATATGACAGCTCATAAAACTGGCGATCTCATGATTTTCCGTTGTAGTATCAGCAACATGTAGTGGTAACAAATGTCTCGATTTGATTAAAAAAAAGACGCAAAGATGATATATTCCTATGGCTATACATGTAAAAAGAGGTAACTAACAACAATACAAGTACCTTTGCTCAACATTCTTTGGCACCAGCAAGCTATGGCAGGAGGAACTCAGTAAAGACGCCAGAAGTGAACAAAGAAATTTTCTGTCAGACAAGATTAGCCTTTTTTGTTGAACTATCAAGTCCAAAAGTTCATCAAGAAAATGACTCCATATTGCTTGGTTTCCTGGAAGTTTAAAAAATTATTCAAAACATACGAATACGGAAGAAAAAAAAAAGCAAAGAAACATGCATTTTAATAAAGAATACCATTTTTCTTGCTAGAAGAGTCAATACGAGCCCAGATTGCACGTAGCCCTTCAATACAGTTCATGGCTGCTGTTCTTACGTCCTATAATGAGAGAAAAAATCACAGAAAGATCCCACATAATAGAGCGAAAAATTCATTCTTTGTCCAATCCTTTTATTATTGAAAGGAAAAAAATATTATTCACCCGCCCCTCATACTCTTAATGCATCAACTTAGTCCAACTCATTTGGATGCGTGATAGAAACTCATTTCATTTACACAAAAAGGGTTTTCAGTTTAGCCACTGGTCGGACGTGTTTAGTTTTTGATGCCTACTGTTCCTTTCTTGAGCAAAACAAGGCACAAGTACCGATTATAATTGAGGATAAGCATTTGCAATGCTATCAATGAAGAAGTGCATATGCTTTATATCCATGCATGCCAACAAAAAAAATGATCTTATTATTAAAAAAATAAAAATGAACAATCACCCACATGCACTCTTTTTCCAGCTGGAATCACAGTGCATACTTGAGAAGTTAAATATCAATAATCCTTCATTAAGTCAAAATCCGCAAAAGCACAGCCAGTAGTGCAGACAATAAAAAACACCACACAAATACCTGGTCATAACTAGCCAAAGGGACAAGAATTGAGGGGAACTCCGCAAAAGGTTGAACCTGCAATCTTACTTCTGACTCAAAACAAAGATGTGCAAAACAGTGAAGACTCTCGACTTGAACAGCAGTAGGAACATCTGAAAAATAGAATGGACAGCCTAAGTTTATTGTATAAATGGGTCGGATCAAACAATAAATAATTAAATGAGCAGTAGAAATGCACAAACAGAAATCATTCAAAGACTCCTTTTTCCTACTCTCAACAAAATGAATTTTTTTTATAAGAAACGAAAGAATTATCTACTCATAAAAAAAATAAAACATTGAAAACAGAATAAACTTCAGAAGAAGGGGCAGAAAAGAAGAATATCATCTACGACACTTGAAACAAAAGTCACTGTAAGAACCTTGTTGCGTGAAAAACTTGTCCAAAAAATGGAAAGGAGATTTCTTGCACTTTGTGACAAGGTAGAGACGGTGTTCCTTGAAAACGTGATTAAACCGAGAGATCGAGAAAAAGACAAATAGGTCCTCGAGCCAGCTAAACCCCTGCAAATAGTAATACATGTGCAATATCTTTGAGAAGTCAATAACATGACTACATCCAACCCCAAAGAAAGAAGAAACCAGAAAGTGGGAAATACTATCACTAACCCGTGAGACTTCTACAGGCACTGATAGTTTAGATGTCTCTAGTAATCTCCAAAATGCACAAATTAGAATATTTGCATTCAATGCTTTAACATCAAAATCAGATAGCCGATTAACGAATGTTCCACAATCCCAAGTTAGCATTTCTACCTTGAACTGCAAAAATAGAAGAGGAAGACATGAGAACAAATAAGTCATGCAGTAAGGCCTATCGACACTAATGTTTGATAAGTTTTGCTAGCTTATGCATTTTATCAAACCTTTTCTCCTGCTGGAAAAGAAAAAATGCCAACTCCATAAAAGTTCTTAACGTTTCACTCTTT
>NW_010366587.1:0-21891 GCF_000414095.1 Morus notabilis | reverse complement strand
ACTCTTTCCAAACTGACCAGAAGACTATTTTCTAATAACCAATGGTATTCTTTCCTACCTCTTTAAACGAGGCATCACCCAAATTTTCAAATGCTTTCCATTCAGTCTTCAGTATCGGGTAGCCGGCTTCCAAGACTGATAAAATTTGACCAGATTCTGGCATACAAGGAAATTATCAAGTAGAATTAGTACTAAAAACATCACATTAAGTTCAAAGAAGGATAAGAAATCTCATAATTTCTACAATTGCAAATACGCAAACCTTCAGAGATATGCATATCAAGATACTAGATATGTAGATCAAATGAAAATTAACCTCCCAAGTTCCACCCTAGAAAGATAAGTCCTCTTTCACATATTAACCTCTTATAAAACTGAAATACATCCCAAAAAAAACGTAAATCTCACCAGAAAAAAGTTCCATGATTTTCAGGGACTAACTACCAAAAGAACAATCCAATCTTAAACATATTATTTTGTGAGACTATCAACAGAATTAATCCCACGTGACATTCTTACTCATATTACTTCTTAACCTCTAAAAAAAGGTTAAAAATCCCTAACGATAGATTTAAAAGGATTCAACTCGTTCACAGACAACAAAAACAGAACCGTTTGGGATCTTTAAAAAGGAAATTTCAACTTTAGCAACCTACAGTCCAAAGCTTTTTCTGTTTCCTAGAAAATTATTACATCAATATTTGTTTCTTTCAACAACTCCCACGTTATGCCAGTATTAGTTTCTTTCAACAACCTCCCTCATAACTAATTTTTCAACGTCCAAACCCAAACCCTCTAATGTCAAACTAACGACTTCCACAGCATTACTCCACTTTCCAATCAATTATAGCTGATATCATATCTCACAATCTCCTAGTTCTCTCAAGCCTTTCTAATTTTTTTCTCTGTAGGTACAACTTACAGATTTCCTTTTTATGCTGAATCTGATAGGAACTAAAGACACTTAAAGTTCATTGCAGAACCCTCCAAATTTCTCATTTACTCATTCCAACTCCACACTCTTCAAAAATCAAGTCTTGGGAAGATAGCAACTGAGTATTGCTGCAATCCTCTGAAATCTCTCCTTTTTTTTCCTTTTTTCACTCCTATACTACCCCAGCCTGATTATAATCAGTTGTGACTATCAACGTTCACCAACAGCTATAATCTTAAAATATCCAGGACAGGACTCCTATAGTCTCCTATTAACGTGCAAAAGAATGTTGATACCAGGAAGAAAAAGAAACATGGCAGAAGAAAGAGTAAGAACCGAAAAATTTCAACCAAAAAAAAAAAAGAAGAAGCAGAAACACAGAGGAAGAAAAAGGCAGTATACAAGCAACAGCCGTTAAAAATGTGACAGTATTCACAGCAAACCTAACAGGCTGAGAGTAAGAATAATGTTAAAATTTTTCTTGAATAAAAAATAAACGTATAATTGCATTTCCAATTAAAGGGGGGAAGAAGAGACACGTACTATCCTTTTGCATTAAAAATGACTGCATAAGAACCAAAAAGAAAAGTGTCTTGGATGACTCAAAGTCTTTACAAAACTCTGTAATTGAAGCAACATATTTTTCAGGGTGCTTCAAGAATCCTTCTGCCAAACAAGTAATAGTGCTCAGATTAATTGAAGATATGCTTTCTCGTTGCAGCACCTGCACTTTATTTCCCCACAATAACAAAGAATTATGATCTAACACCGTAAAAGATATCAAGCAACCATAATTAATAACTTGAAAAGGCCACAAAGAATAAGTAAGAAATACTGTAGCTAATTTCTTCAAATGAAATGAAAAAGTTGATGACTTACCATTTCTGAACAGGGGACACTAGGAAGATTCTCAAAAAACGGCCAGTTCAAATTCTTGGCTAATTCTAAAGCTTTCAAATTTAACCTCTGTGTCTGGAGCAGGTAAAATGAAGAAAAATAAAACAAAATCAGGTCACTTGTACAAGAACGGAAACTAAAGAAACTAAGGTATAGACCAAAAAGAGAACAACCTTTGGACGAATTAAAAGTAAAGGACACGTCATTGCAACAAGCATATTCAGATGATCTGTATGATCACGGGATAACAAGTCTGCTTTCTCCAGGCAACAAAGAGCAACAGCACATGCTAGACTAGTGTTCTCTGATGAACCTTCAAGCAGTAACAAAGAAAAAAACAAGACGTGGTCACGTAGGTACGTCCATATTTTGCTAGTGTTATCCATTAATAGTTTGTTCAAGAAAGCATAAGAAACATACAGAAAAAGTTGTAGAATTACTTTCATGCCAAAGCACATAACAAACTCACCTGAATAAAGAATACCAATGCATCGCTTAATCACGCTATTCAATGCTTCAAGAACATCAGTAGAATCTAGCACATCTATCAACCCATCAAGAGAAACAGCCGCCTCAACAACAGTAAGATCCTCATCATAAATCTGACGCAATATGGCATCTTGAACAGAAGAAAAACCCTGTTCCAAATGGGAAAGAAATAATTTTAACAAAGAACAAGAAACAAAGAGCGTGAAATTTTCTTCTTTTTTTATCGAGAAGCTAATATAATATGCTTAGATGTGTAGACAAATTTCAGGAGGTCTTATCATATTCCATCCATCCGAAAAAGATCAAACAAAAAGTAAAGCAAACTGGCAGAAGGACGACAACCAGCAATTCGCATGAAGACTCACAATCACCAAGAGAAGTAGACTATGAAGTGACATCCCATTTACTAAAGCAAACAATAAAAACAATGAAGCTATATCATATACTCCTGATTTTCACGGTGGGGGGAAGAAGTAGGGGGAGTTGAGCAATATACATAGATACCACAACAAACACCTAATGGCAAATTATATGAGCAGATATAGATATAAAACCTCCTTAAAAGAATAAAAAATGAAAAGAAAATGAGAGAGAAATTTTTAAGTCACGAGTATCAAACACAATGTTGCAACCCAAAAATTGCACCTTCTAGCCAAAAGCAAGAATTAATCACCACAGGAAGTTGTCAACCAACCACCAGCATTAGTTAAGCAAAAAAGTAGTAAGCCCTGCAATATCACCACTCTAAAAAACAAGAAAGACACCAACAAACAATAAAGGACACCACTGAATACAACCTGTGGATCAGTAGCCTTCGTCTCCAGGATACTAGTCATGTTTAAGCCAGATAGCACAGCACACCGCACATCAGCCTAAAACACAATAACATGTTAGTAGAAAAAGAATGCCCAGATGAGAAATGTAAAAAATATTTCTATAACTGTAATACCTTTGGGTGATGCAATGCAAACCAAAGTTTCGAATGAGAGAGAGTCAATTGTGACATATCTGAATTTCCATCCAATATCTTGCACAAAATCTCATATACTGAGTCCCCCTTCTTAGATTGGACCTTTTTTTCCTGTCGAAGTAAGAGATGTAGAAAGACATAAGCATTCAAAGCAAGAAAGATGAGAGAGGAAAAGAGACTAGACTGGACACGTACTTTAAGGAATTTTTTAACAGCTCCTTGTAGTTCAGATGGATAAAGCTTATTGAGAACAGATAAAATTTGCTTCAGCCAGTGACCTATTTAACAGAAAGACCGTCTTAGTGGACAAGAAACATATAGCAAGAAATTCTAGAACCACGTGTTAAGAAAAGCAGTGACATTCTAAAGAGCATTCAAGAAATTAAAATAAAATAAATATTAAAGAAATAAATAAAAATGGACGCATCCGTGACATAAAAACGACAATAAAAAAAATACCATTCCCTAACGCAGTACCTGATGGAGATGATGATGAATTGCTCATTTTCTGTGAATTTCTCAAGCAATAAGATAGGGCCTTAGCGACCACCTGGTGTACAAAATCCTTTATAGGAACTACCTCCAATATTGAAATCAAGAAAGACTGACATGATTCATCAGAAAAACTGCAAACGAAAAAATAATCAGTTTGAAGCCATGAAAAGAAGATATATTCACAGTGATAATCTAAAAGAACAATCTCTTTCTCACCTGTGATCAACCAGAGAATCCAGAAGCACATAGAGGAACTTATCTATATTGAACTCTTTGAACAGTTCCAAAAGAATCCCGGCTAAATCCCTTCAGATTAAAATATAAAATAAACCTAATAAGTAACCAAAAAAAAATAATGCGAAACAGTTTAAATACACCAAGGGCAACAAAGAATACCGGAATTCCATCAGAGTCTCCAAAGCCTTCTGTGGGAACACATCAACAGATTGCAACTGAAGGTTTTGTGCAAACAGTTAGTAGCAGAAAAATTAAGAGAACAGATAAATAAATATGCACAAGAATATCAGTACATGCCAAATAATGAAAACCAAACCGACCTATGCAGTAACTGTCACGTCAGATTCCCGGACACTGAGCATCTAAAACAACCACACCGCTCCTAAAAACCAACTACTCGTATTGCAAAAGAATAAATGGTGCGACAGAGATGACATCTCCCACCCTCGAATAATAACACTTGTAATGAAAAGGCAAATATAAAGCCGGAGATAAAAAGTTTTATCTAATGCTTATTATATACCATAGTCAGTCATATGCCAAGTTGTAGTTCAAATCACATCTTAGACGATCAAATCCATCTTCAGTACATCCAAAACTCTATCCAAGGTATTTTTCTTTTTCCTCTTGCCTCTTCTTTGCTTCATTAACTTCAATAAACTAAATCTTCTGTCTAGTGTACTCTTTGTCTCATTATATAAGAGAGCAAGAACTTCAAGGCAATATGGGAAAAAGGAATCTTACACGAGCAGTGATAACGCACATTAGAAGTCTTTTTATTTCAAGCTAAAGAATTACATGCATCAACTAGATTCAGCAATGTGTTTCCAATATTATTGACATTTAACAGTGTAAATTTTGTAGAGAGAACCTTTTTACTCTCTTATTCATTAATGATTAAAAACATTACAGATTAAATAGGCTGAAGATAGAATCTCAACCTTCCTAAAAGATAGGAACTACCCTAACAAATGATAAACCCGAATCCTAGAAGAACTTATCTATAATGATAAACCCTAATCTTCCGCTTTTATTCAAATACAAAAAAAATACTAACTACCAAATCCTTATCTTATCGACAAACAGCAACAATGCATTATCAACAATAAGCATGCAACCGGTGAATAGTGGAAATGGCAAGAGAAAGCATTCAACTGTATTTTTGTTTTTTTCTAGATGCGTAACTGGGGTAAAAACTGCAGATTAAGAGAATCTCAAATGAAACACCAAGAACAAAACTAGAGAGAACAAGAAAAAGTATAAAAAATAACGGAACAAGGCAATACCTGAATGAGGTTGATCATAGTCATAAGTGACAACCGAAGCCACTGAAGATCAATTGATTCTTTTGCATCATCACGAGCAATTTCAGCAATTGACCGAATCAAAGTATTGACAAGTTTGGGAGACAATGCAACTTTACTTGATAGTAAACCAACCATCATCATAGCACCGGCCTGCAAAAAATATATTTCAGGTTTCAATATTACTGTTATTACAAACAAATCATGCATTTTACACCTAAGCCGACACCAAAGAAAAGATATTTCGTAAAAATTTACTGAAAGAATCAGGTCATTTCAAGAATGACCAAAAGAACACAACACTTAGAATATGTGAACCTAAAACACAAACAGACTAGCAAATGCAAGTTTGATGTTTTAAATGTTACAAAAATCGCAGCATGTTGTATCTTTTTTGCTTTATCAAATAACTCCTACAAAACCTGCTTCACTCACAAGATGACAAAACCAGAACATCTATTGTTCAAACATCAGTCACAATTTAGCAATTAAAAGCATATCGAAAAGACAGACAGAAAAGCAAGATATACACAGAGCATCCAATTCAGTGTTACTAAAACTGAATCATACTTTGGTTGTCATTTTGCCGATTCAAAAGCAGAAGTACTCCAAAAGAGTTGCGCGCATTCAGTACAAAGTAATAGAAATGCAAATAAAAGATAGAACAAAAACTAATCACTAACAGTAAAACAATATCCATTGATTGATTCCACATACAACAACTTTAATTAATACAACAAGAGAACTCACATTTAAATATTCTGGAGTAAATTTTGATCCTATTCATGGGGATTCCGTAAAAATTCCACTCCAAAAAGAGAAAGTTTAAAACAATTGGGATCTTTCGGAGATTGGATGCAATTACTAATTCATGATTTGGCATGTACATAATGTAAACTTCATTCTCGATTCTACAAGAACTTTTATGAAAGCCTTTCATTTGCTTCTCTTCGATGGGAGTTTTATTTTCCCAGAATGTATCCTAATTTTTCGTCTAACTCTTCTTCTGATGATCGATTCAACCTCTGATCCAAAAGATATACCTTGGTCATATTTCATCTCGTTAACAAGTTTAGAAAAACTTATAATGGCCCTATTGTTCCAATGGAGGGAAGATCCAATGAATCTATGATTAGCTTTTTGGGAAATTTCCAAACCAACAATTTCAACGAAATCTTTCAATTTCTTATTTTACTATGTTAAACTTTATGTACTCCTCTATCCGTAGCGTACATGGAATATACAAAAATGGCTATAACAGAGATTATGTTAATTGTATTAACAGCTACTCTAGCAAGAATGTTTTTATGCAGTGCTAACAATTTGATAACTATTTTTGTAGCTCCAGAATGTTTCAGGCCCCGCTCACTTCACAATTCAAATCACAACTCAAACTTTTTGTTACATTTTTTCTCTCACAAAAATTTAAATTCAACTTTTTTACTACAATGTTTTCTCTTACATAAATTCACTTTTCAACTCAAGTTCTCAACTCGAACCCGTAAAACGAATG
Organism: Morus notabilis; assembly: GCF_000414095.1. NCBI lineage: Eukaryota > Viridiplantae > Streptophyta > Magnoliopsida > Rosales > Moraceae > Morus > Morus notabilis. The sequence goes on along the minus strand of NW_010366587.1, from coordinate 15,052 downwards.
GGCCCTTATTTTATGCTCCGACCTATTATCTGGATATACCAAGAAAGATGTACGGTCTAATGAGGCTACTACGAATAAAACAGTACGGCATTCAACTGAAAATATGTACGGTCTAATGGTCTTTTATGCCATTAGCATGACAAACAAATTATTCAATAATGCATCCTTAACCTAAAAGCTACTAAAATACCCAAAACGTCATATGCAACACGTAAAAATCGTTGAATGCATCAGACTGAGTCGTTACGGACAATAAAGAGGCCTTAAACCTTACCTTGTGATCTGGACCACCTTTTGCATCGGACTGAAGTCCAGAATTAACAAATGGAAGAATCCTAGTGACAACATCATTGTCCACAGATATAACAGAACCCAACGCCTCGACAACAACTGCTGTGCAAAAGCTGATCATGGGCCTTGAGGGATGAAACTTCTTTGACGGTGACGCCTGTGGCAAAACGAGACATCTATAGCGATCCACGACAATAAGATGTCGAATTAACAACAGATTAAATGGTGTAAAATACTCACATAATTGCAAAGAACCTCCAGAACTCCCTTATCCCTTATACATTGCTGTACTATAACCTTTCTAGGTGGGGGTGCACCAGAGACTTTTACACCATGCAAAAATTTCCATTTACTATTTCTACAATATCAGGAACCCAAAAAACAAAGTCAAGACTAATTAACATCACAAAACTTCTATATGAAATCAAAGAATACTAAATTTGCGGACCCTGCATCGATAAGTTGAACTATTCGAACAAAAATGTGGGTGTCATGGTATGGCAGAGAACACAAAATCAGTTCCTCAAAGTTGTGGACATGAATCCTGAAATTCCAAGAAAGACCACAGCAAAAGTTAAATACAAATAAATAAATAAATAATGGTGTTTAATTAATGGTAGAGTGAGGAAATTTATATGAACAGCTTACTTGTATCTTCGTATCAAGTACTCGAGCGTCTTGATTGAGGAAGGAAGCTGGAAATACGACGAAAGCAAACGCAAGTACGAAGAAATCGTCGCATTTATGCGATTATTTTCCACTATTCCCATCAACTCTCTATCCATTTCCTTACTTTTATGGCTAAACAAGTCATTATTATAGTTCCTAAAGCGCTCGTCCATGCTTATAAGAACTTCCAGACCTGAAAAACAAAAGAAAATATTCTAAAATGCAAATTCCACTGGATTTTCTCGGGAAACAAACGGAAAGGGAGGAAATGAAATGTCCGACCTTGCAGGGCGATGGAGAGAATGGTGTCGGTATCGATGTCAGCGGCTTCTTTGGGGTCGAAGAGAATGGAAGGGCGAGTGAAGGGCCTCTTGAGCGGCGGCTCGGAGTCGGCTTGTACGAAGGATTTGATGGCTTGTAGCTGCGCGGCAATCGTGGTCGCCATGGCTGTAGCTGGAGGAGAGAAACCTAATCGGAGAATCAATGGAGGTTTTTGGGAGCTCAACGTCCTGGAACTCTCTCTACTCTAACGGCCGACTTTGGGAGGGGTTTAGGGTTTATTTGATCGTTTTGTCATTTCCTTTTTTTTTTTTTGGTTTATTTTTTTTTTTATTAATTTCAGAGTTTTAAAAATTTTTATTTCTTCTACACTAGGTGGCGGCGTGGCCGTGCGGGTTACCAGGCTACCAGGAGGGAGACTTGGTGCCTAATAATAAACATGTGCAGGTCACGTGTTTAGAAGTATTTAGGGTTTATTCGGTTGCTGCAACTCACTCGAAAAAGGCTCACTCGAGGGATTTTTTGCCCAAGTTTGTGTTTGGTATTGCTGGTCTCGAAACAAAACTCGAAAATTAATTTGAGTTGCCTACCCTTTCTTGAGTTCTGTCTATTCTCTACTACTCGAGCTTATTTCTTTTTATTTCTACTGCAGATTCCTGTTACAGATTTCAAAAGACCTCAACCTAGGCTATGACACGAACCAGCGTTGGTCTTCGAACGACAACATGGCAATCTGCTTGGCGATGACAAACGGACGGCGACGGCAGCGACGAGCGGCGAGGGGAGAGCGATGAGTGGCAAGCGCCAAAGATCGACAGAGCGTGGGGTAGTGGTGGTCCGGCGCGGAGATTGACGGAGTTCCAAAGAGGGTGGTCGATGCACAAACTGTGGGGTTTGGTCTAGGTTGCGTCGAGGGGAGAACGATGAGTGGTAAGCGGCAAAGATCGACAGAGTGTGGGGTAGTGCTATAGTGGTGGTTCGGCGCAGAGATTGATAGAGTCCCGAAGAGGGTGGTCAATGCACAAACTGTGGGGTTTGGTCTAGGTTTGGCTGTGAATTGTGTACGGTAGCGCAAGAATAAAATTGATTTGCAGAAGCTTATGTTTATGATTAGTTTTGGTTTTGCTGATACGCTAATTTGTTGTTTTGGCGTTTGCTTTTCTGATGCTTGTTTGTTTCTCAAGAAAGAAGAGGAAAGACGAGCTTGGTGGGCTTGGGGGGCTTTCCGTGAATTGAACAAGGGGGATATGTTGCCAAAGGAGGTGATCTCTAGGAGCCAAGATGCAAACAATAGGTTGGTTTTCTTTGAGGGGTGTCACTATGCGTTTGATTTGGAGGATTTGTTGGAATGGAATTGATTTGCAGAGGCTTATGTCTATGATTAGTTTGGGTTTTGCTAATTTGCTGATTTGTTAATTTGTTGTTTTGCTTTGGTTTGGATTTTCTTTGCTCTTTTGCTATTTTGTTTTGCTTTGCTTTGCTGTGAATGAAAGGAAAAAAAATAATAAATTCAAAAAAGGAAAAAAAATCTCCCATCTATTCACAACTCAAGTCCTAATATAAACAAACATAAATTCAAATAGATTCTCATCTCAAATCATAACTCAAATGTACATAATCAAACACAAGTTCAAGTTATAACTCAAACTCAACTTAAGAACTACACTCAAGTCACCCTGACTTAAAAATGCAACTGAACAAGTCCTAAATTAAGTAAATAATAGATTTTAAAACTATTTGGAGTAAAAAATAGTTTAAGTCGTAAATGAATGTAAATGATTCATTTATGATTGGTAAAAATAACTTACGTGGTAAAAAAATCTTTATTTACATAAAAAATTCTTTTTACCATTAGTAAAAAAATAAAATTTATGTGAAAAAAAATATTTTTACTAGTTGTAAATGAACTGTTTATGCAGTAAATGATTCATTTATCACGTAAACTACTATTTAATTTTTATAGTTTTAAAATCCACTGTTTATTTAATTTAATTTCAAAAATCTACTACCTACTACATTCTCTTTTGGATTAATCTTTAAGGTCATTCATAGTTTACCCATTGAATTTCAAAAATTCTTACTTTGGCACCTTTTTTTTATTTTTTTTTAATACTAGTTGAAGCTACGTGCTATCCACATGAGGCGAATTTTGTAAGTTTCATCATTGTATTAAATTTTGATTATTGTGTTATTAATTATATTTTTTGTCTAATAATAGAGATCTTAGTTAGTTGTTGGTTAAGAATAACTTTTAAAATAATAAGGATTGCACAACAAAAAACTAAATAAAAATTCTTTTGAAAACTATATTTCAATAGGAACATGAGGGTGAAAAAATAATTTAATAAAAGTGCAACAACAAAAAAAACTACACTGTAGAGAATCTTTTAAAAAATGAAAATGAGTAAGAATGTGTATTAAGAAAAAATGATATATTAAATGAGGGCGAGAAATAAAACAAAAATAAAGAATTAAAGAAGTAAATAAAAAAAGAAATGAGGATAAAAAAAAGGGAAAAATACATAGAAACTAGTTAAAACAATTTGAAAAGTAGTAAAAAACGAAAAACACAATAAAATGACGCATAAAAACTAGTCAATAAAAAAACACTTGAGTTTCGTTTTTTTATTAGTTTTAAGAAAATAAGGGTACGTTTGTTTCACAATTTAAGTTAAGAACTTGAGTTGTGTATGTGAAAGATAAAGGTGAAAGTTCAGGCCACTCGACTCAACTTGAGCTTAACGGCCTCAATAGGAATTTTAGCCCACATTGGGCCAGCCCATTAAGCCATACAAGCCTAAAGTTGGGTGGATGGTCTAAAATTTAAAACGTTTTTTTAAGAAAAGAAATTAAAAAAGATATGTTCGGTTCAGGTCAGACAGAATAAGGTTTCGAGCTTGAAAACTAGGCCCGGCCCAAACACTTAAGCGGACCAGGACTGGACCAACAGTGTCAGGCCTCAGTCCAACCTATTATGGCCCAAACTTCAACTCTTGACAGTGCTAAGAGCTTCCCTACCTTTTTGGATGGTCCAGAGGTAACTTAAGGCCCGTTTAGTTCGTTGATTCGAGTTTTTAATTCGAGTTGAAATGTGATTTTATGTGAGAGCTTTTTACTGTAGCAAAAAAGTTAGATGTGATTATTTGTGAGAGCTTTTTACTGTAGCTAAACTTGAATCAGCGAAATGAACGGGGCCTTAGTTTTCCCATATAACTGATATATTATCTTGCAATGCCTTGGTCGTGGGAAACAAAGTTGGAATTGGTGTGGTCTGGCGGAATGCTAATGGGAATATCATTCATGAATGGAGGCAGTCTTGCATTGTGTCACATGTTTTAGAGGCTGAGCTTATGGCTTGTTTGCTGGCCATTCAACTTTCCTCCAGCATCAGCGGCCCGGTTCTGGTGGAGAGTGACTCTAAGATCTGCATGGGATACACTATCTTCGAGATTGTCCCTATTGATTGGAGAGTGACCCTGACGTTCCATTGTGTTCTGAATGTTTTTTCGTTGGATTCCTAGGATTGAGAATGTGTTAGCTAATGTAATGGCTCGAAAGGCCTTTGCGGTGCTTTGATGTTTCTTTGGCGGTTGTAGAGGATATGGACTTGTTAGGGTTCTCCTCCTTTTTTTAATGCAAAAAAAATTTTATTAATTAATAAACCATGACGCTTATCGAGAACTCAATATAAAAAACTTGATACAATAAGAAGGGATCTAATATTTGATAATGAACACAATTTTGAGCACTTCTATTGGCTCGTTTAATTCTTTCTTTACAGTTGCCTCTCTCGGAAGGGCTGTAGCAAACTCTCTGTAAAGACCGATCTCTAAAAGTCAGTATTCTTTACGATCAAGCTCTTCAAAGCAAGTGATTTGGCTAAAGATATATAGAAGATAAAAAACGACACAAAACCCACACAAGATTATAGCTTGGTGGTGGAACACAATAAAAATCAACAAAAACAACCAAAACCACATAAATCTAGCGATTTGTGGGGAGAAAATAAACACCAGCACTAACATAATGTCTGCCTTTATTTTATGAATAACTAAAAAAATAGAAGAAAATACTAACACGGACTTCATTACCGTGTAGATCATCCGACGTAGAGCGCCTAGTTGTATTTTTGTTAATAGAGAGGTTTTCTTAGCCATATATATGTGTGTTTTAAAGGACTTATATATTTCATCCTCTTTATGTATATATTTGAAGGGTTTATTTATTCTAGCGAAAAAAGGGACTTATTTATTTAGTTTTTAATAAATTGTGCTCGCTTAACTAATTATAAGTTCAACCAAAAAAAAAAAAAAAACGCCTCATCAATGAGAAAAAACAGCCTTGCTAATGATAGTTTTTTCCTACTTCCAAAATTAATTTATTAAAGTTAAAAAATTGAGAGATTAAAATTAATTTATCAAAGTTAAAAAATTTAAAATTAAGATCTCATTCGTTTTACAGATTTAAAATTTTAATTTGAGATATAATATTTTATTAAGAATGTTTAATTTTAAAAATTAAAAAATAAAAATTTAAATCAGTAAAATAAATAAGATCAATCCAATTAATTTGGAAATAACGACAAGATTATTAGTAATCACTGCCTCTCTTGCTAAAGTTCATATCCATATCGAAAGTATTTGAATAAAAACATAAGAATATGTATACTGTACACCTTATTTTATTATGTTATTTCCTTGGGATTGTAGTTCAATTGGTCAGAGCACCGCCCTGTCAAGGCGGAAGCTGCGGGTTCGAGCCCCGTCAGTCCCGATGGATCCAAATCCAATAAAAAAATACAGCAATTCATCTTCCATTTTTCTGTTCTGTGAAAGAAAATACAAAGAGTAGAATTTCATTGCCAACAGGATCCAATTATAGTTACTTTAATTAATCTAAAAGGGTATAATAAAGAAAATTTTCATGAATATTTCGGCTTAAAAAATCCGAACAGAACCCAGTTCTCTATTTTTTAAAGCCAAAGAAATGGGAGTCGGATGTCTTTTCAAAACATTCAAAAGCACAACAATCTCTCTCTCTCTCTCACTCTTCAGTTTTACTCTCGCATCCCACTCTTCCTCTCATAATTTAAACTACAGTGAACATCTGAAAATCCAAAAGCTTTTTTTTTTTTACCACCGTCCCCAATCTCCCATTGGCTCTCTCTCACGCTCGCAGATCTCGCCTCAACACTCAACAACTTCTCCTCGGCCATTCATGGTGTCCCATAAGCTCTCCCAAAAACCCACTCCGAATTTTCGAAACTCGCCACACTTCTCCGCCTGAGGCTTCCATGACTCGGAATTCTCTGCCTCCGTGACCTTTCTCCTCTGCCAATGGAGTTCACCGAGCCCTACAAGCAGACCGGCCCTTGCTGTTTCTCTCCCGACGCGCGCTTGATCGCCGTCGCCGTCGATTACCGCCTCGTGATTCGCGACACCGTCTCTTTCAAGGTCATTTCGATCGATCGATCGAACCTTCTTCTTTCCGTTTCCAAGTTACCACCTGTTTTCTTTTCGTTAAATTACTTCGTGTTTGGTTGCCGAGAAAGTGCCGGGAGAGAAAAGTAGTTAAGATCCATGCTATTGATTGTGTGATTACCTTTATTTTTCCCCCACTCTCCCTCTTAGAAATCAAATGTTGGAGAATTGAGGCGCCATAATGAATTTTATACCTGTGTAGTTGGGTTTCATCAAATCTTAGTGGCTGATTATCGATGTCGCGCAATGTGAGCTTAATCTGTAGCAATACGCTAACTGACATTGTGATTCACATTGTGATTCTGTGATGTGAAGCATGAGACATTTAAGTACTCTGCTTGGTTGCTAGGAAAATTGGATATAATTTTGTTAGACCTCCAGCCCTCAGGTTTGTTTACGCTAGAAGAAAGAAGAAGAATGAGCAAGGGCAGGTTGGGAATTTGGTTACCCCAGGGCCAGGGCAAGTGGTGAGGGGTGTTCGTTAGGATACGGTTACGGGGTATTGTGTAAGGGATGAGTATTGGGAAAAGAGTTAGTTACGGGGAATTAGAATAAATAGCCAAAGGCTGCTTAGTAGAGGGCATCGAGAATTTAGAAAAGAATTGAGTTTGTGGAGGTCTGGAGGAGTCCTCGAACTCTCCTCCATCCCTCTTTCCAGTTTTGTTGTTTTTTTGCATTGTGCTTCCTTGTTGATTCAATAAAAGGAACCGGACCACTTTTCTAGTTATTACTCCATAATTCTCGTTAATTCTGTAGTTCACTGCCTTTATTTGCCTCAAAAGAGAGGAATCCTAACCGTTTGGTATCAAAGCGACGATCCATGGCGAACCATCAGATCGATTCACGCTGCTGGAGAGAAGATTGAACGGATTCCAGGATTCCTTGCAGTCCTTTGGGGACATGGTGAGCCCAGTATCACGACTTCAAGGAGACGTGGTTTCCATGGGAACACGACTCGGGGAAGTCCAGGGCGAGGTAGCCTCGATGGGAGCCAAGATCGACGGGATCCAGGGCTCAATCGCGAGGCTGGAGGAACTCATTGTGAGGCAAGCATGCAACGACCAGTGACTGCCCAGACGGCAACGGGATGAACCTAATTCTCTAGGGCGAGGACGGAATGATCAGACTCCTCCGAGGAGAGAGGCCGTTCGGCCAGCGCGGGACGAGTTCAGTCCGCCGAGGAGGGAACCAGCAAGAGGAAGGAATGGAAATCTCCGCTATAGGTCGCCGGAGAGAGCGCAAAGTCGGGGGGAACACCGGGGAAAGAAGCTGGAACTTCCGTTGTTCCACGGGGAAGACCCACATGGGTGGGTTTTCCGGGCCGAGCGTTACTTCGCCGTCAATGACGTGGATGATGACGAAAAGGTTGTGGCCGCTTCCGTATGCATGGAAGGGCAAGCCCTGAGCTGGTATCAATGGCTTGATTCGCAGGAACCATTTGGAGATTGGTAGGAGTTACGGGCAGCCATCCTCCAGCGGTTCAGCCTGTCACGAGAGGGAGATCCCACAGAGAGACTGATGTCTCTCCGGCAAGGTGGCAGAGTACTGAGAAATGTTTGAGTCATTGGCGGCCTCTTTGCGTGGAATTCCCGAGAAGGTTTACAAGAGTGCCTTCCTTAATGGACTAAGAGAGGACATTCGAGCTGAAGTGAAAATGCACAGGCCCAATAGTTTGATTGAGACCATGGACTTAGCCCAACAAGTGGAAGACAGGTTGGAGGCGGTGGATCGGGTACAGAAGGGTCGGGCGGGTCGGAGCAACCGTGTGGAGCATTTGAGTAAACCAGGTTATAACACCAACCCTAGCTTCTCTGAGTTTCCAGAGGGCTCCCTTCGATCCCAAGCGCTGCGAGACCCCACAACAGTGCAGAAAAGCCGGGACGCACCTGGGGTGGCTGCAAGTACGGCGGCAAGCGGCGGATCAACTTTCGTCGGCTCTCGTATGAGGAGATACAACAGCAACGGGCACGTGGGTTATGCTTCAGGTGCGATGAAAAGTTCAGCCATGGGCACCGCTGCAAGCTCTGACAACTCCAAGTCCTTCTTATCACCGGGGAAGACACCGACAGAGAGGAGGACCCTCAAGAGGAGACGGTTGAAGTGGCGGCCATGCAGGTAGAAACCACCGAAGGTAACGTGGATTTGTCACTGAATTCACTCTGGGGATTCGCTTCCGCAAAGACCATGAAGCTGCAGGGAACCATCGGCGACAAGGAAGTTATCGTGCTGGTAGATAGTGGGGCTTCCCACAGTTTCATCTCTGCAGAGTTGGTGCGAATGCTAGCACTACCCTCGGATTTATCTGTACGGCATAAAATCCAAGTGGGCAATGGCATGAGTTTTCAACAGAGCGGGGTGTGCCGAGGGGTGAGGGTACTTATACAGGGGCATTGGGTTGTCGAGGACTTTTTCCCGTTTGAACTGGGCAGCGCGGAAGTCGTGTTGGGAGTTACGTGGCTAAGCACTTTAGACAAGGTACGGGCGAACTGGGCAAATTTCACCATGAAATTCCAGCAGGGGACCGAGTGGGTCCAGTGGACCAGGGATCCTTCCCTCAGCTACTCCCCAGTAAGTTTCCGTTCCTTGACTCGTTTCTGTCAAGCAAGGGAAGTGGGAGTACTCTTAGAATTGTGCTCAGTAGAGGAGGAGAAGCTATTGGAAACACAAACCCTGCCTTCGGGGTTTGATGGGATTATCCAGCAATTCCACCATGTCTTCGATACCCCAAAAGGGCTGCCACTGCGCCGGGCGAGGGATCATTGGATAATCTTGCGATAGGGTGCTACTCCTCCCAATATTCGGCCTTATAGATACCCACAGATATAGAAGGTGGAGATCGAAAAGTTAGTTTCAGACATGCTGGCTTCCGGCATCATTAGACCTAGTAGCAGCCCTTATGCCAGCCTGGTTCTTTTGGTCAAAAAGAAGGACGGGAGTTGGAGGTTTTGTGTGGATTACTGAGCTTTAAATCAGCTCACGGTCCCGGATAAATTTCCGATTCCAATCATCGACGAGCTATTAGATGAGCTACATGGAGCCACGATCTTTTCTAAATTGGACTTGAAGGCGGGGTATCACCAAATACGGGTGCGGGAGGGCAATGTAGAAAAGACAACGTTTTGCACTCACGAGGGGCATTACGAGTTTCTCGTCATGCCTTTTGGCCTCACCAACGCCCCGGCCACATTCCAGTCGTTAATGAATACGAAGGTGGAATATCTCGGCCATGTCATCTCCTCTGAGGGCGTGTCAGCCGACCCATCCAAGGTTGACGCCATGATTTCGTGGCCGACCCCTCAGAATGTTCGGGAGCTCCGCGGATTCTTAGGTCTCACCGGCTATTATAGGCGTTTTGTGCGAGGATATGGAACCATTGCCCGTCCTCTTACCGATTTGGTCAGGAAGGGGGCTTTTCTTTGGACGGACCTGGAAGACGCAACCTTTCTTCAATTGAAGACAGCCATGACGAAACTGCCAGTGTTAGTCATGCCTGACTTTACCAAGCTGTTTGTTGTGGAGACGGATGCCTCATGAAGTGGGATTTGCGCCGTCCTAATGCAAGAGGGCCGATCGGTTGCCTATTTTAGTAAGGTTCTCTCAGCCACTTCCCAGTTGACATCGGTGTATGAGCGCAAACTTCTGGCTATCGTGCAAGCTGTGCAGAAGTGGCGACACTACCTTTTGGGGCAACACTTTGTCGTGCGCTTGGACCAGCAGAGTTTGCGATTCCTCCTTGACCAGCGGGTTCTTCCACTAGAACAGTTACGCCTGGTAGCAAAATTACTTGGGTATGATTTCGAAGTGCAGTATAAATGGGGGGTGCTGCAAACAAGGCAGCAGATGCTTTGTCTCGGCGGGGAACTGCAGCGGATGCCATCCTCACGACAATATCTATTCCTCACCATTTTGACATCGAGGGGCTGAAGAACGACCAACTAGCGGACCCGGATTGTGCCATGCTCATTACTGCCGTGCAATAGGATCAGCCAATTCGGGAGGGATATGGGATTCGCCAGGGCTTGCTCTATTTTCGGGACCACGTGGTTCTGCCCCCAACTTTGGCTTGGATCACTCGTGTTTTGCATGATTTCCATGACTCGGTGGTAGGGGGCACTCGGGTTTTCTGAGGACATATAAACGAATATCAGCGGTTTTCTTTTGGAAGGGAATGAAGAAAACTATAAAGGACTGTGGACAAGTGTACGACGTGTCAACACTCGAAAAGGGAAGCATTGTCGCCCGTGGGGTTATTGCAACCGCTACCTATCCTGGTTCGGATTTGGGAGGATGTGTCTATGGATTTTATCGGTGGCCTTCCAAAGTGACGAGGGATGGACACTGTTTTGGTCATCCTCGATCACCTATCCAAATACGCGCATTTTTGTCCGTTGGCCCACCTTTACACGGCAACACAGGTGGCTGCCTTGTTTGTTCGGGAGATTGTTCGTTTGCATGGGTTTCCCTGCTCCATTGTCAGCAACCGCGATTCTATTTTTATGAGCCTTTTCTAGTGCGAGTTGTTCAAGCTCCAGGGCACTCGGCTGCCGCCTAGTACTACTTATCATCCCCTATAGGACGGCCAGACCGAAGTTACGAACCGTTGCTTGGAAACATATCTTCGATGTTTCACCTGTGACAAACCGCGGCAGTGGCTCTCCTTTTTACCTTAGACGGAGTACTGGTTTAATACTACTTATAATGCTTCCATTAAATGCTCTCATTCTCAAGTAGTGTATGTTCGAGATCCTCCCATCCTATACCGCTTTCCAGAAGGCTCGACAGCCGTCAATGAGGTCGAAGTGCAGCTCCGGCAATGCAATCACATGCTGGACATCCTTAAGGATCACCTTCTTTTGGCTCAACAACGCATGAAGCGGTTTGCCGATCGCCATTGCCGAGAAGTCGAATTCGCCCCGGGAGATTTGGTTTTATTGAAGCTGCGCCCCTATTTCATGAAGTCCTTGGCACATAGGGTCAATGAAAAGCTTAGTCCTCGTTTTTATGGGCCTTTCACCATTCTGGCTAAGGTAGGGTCGGTCACTTATCACCTCAACTTGCCCGACAGCTCCAAAATCCACCTGGTCTTCCATGTGTCACAGCTCAAAGCCTTTAAGGGACAACACTACACCGGTCTGCTCCTGCCTGAGCAGTTGACTGATGAGTTAGAGCTCTTGGTTCAACCGGCCACCATCTTGGACTCTCGATCCGTCGCCGTCGGGGGACACCAAGTGCACGAGGTTTTGGTGCAGTGGAAGGGGTTACCACCGGCAGATGCTACCTGGGAGCCACTGCCGGACTTTGACCTTGGGGACAAGGTCGAGCTTGAGAAGGGGGGTAATGTTAGACCTCCATCCCTCAGGTTTGTTTACGCTAGAAGAAAGGAAAAGAATGAGCAAGGGCAGGTTGGGAATTTGGTTACCCCAGGGCCAGGGCAAGTGGTGAGGGGTGTTCATTAGGATACGGTTATGGGGTATTGTGTAAGGGATGGGTATTGGGAAAAGAGTTAGTTACAGGGAATTAGAATAAATAGCCTAAGGCTGCTTAGTAGAGGGCATCGAGAATTTAGAAAGGAATTGAGTCTGTGGAGGTCTAGAGGAGTCCTTGAACTCTCCTCCATCCCTCTTTCCAGTTTTGTTGTTTTTTTTTTTTGCATTGTGCTTCCTTGTTGATTCAATAAAAGGAACTAGACCACTTTTTCTGGTTATTACTCCATAATTCTCGTTAATTCTGTAGTTCACTGCCTTTATTTGCCTCAAAAGAGAGGAATCCTAACAAATTTGCTAGCAATCTTCATTTTGTTTTGAAACTTAGTTGAACGCCATACATCCATTTGGGCTTGTGGAGTTGATTATTTTTTTCTTCATAAAAAATGGGAACTTTTTGTTTCAATTGGTGTAATGTCTGGGGTGCTTCCCTCTACAGAGTTGTTTTACGAGAGTTCTCTATGAAACTATGTATATTCTATGGTATTAGCAAGAGTGTAGATTTCAGTTTCACATGTAATCTTTAAATCCATGTGTTTACTCTCATACATGTAGCTAAGACACTGCATGCCCTAGTTTATGTGGAAGGAAAATAGATTAAAATAATAGCAAAGAGAAGGTTCTCGTGTGGTACACTTTATATTTTCTGATTGCGGTGTATTTTATGCTCATGGCTTTTAAACAGGGACCTTAAATTAACTGAATAGTTTATTGATAACTTTAATTATGTGAATCTAGAAAGTGAACCAACCTTATATCCTCTAATGCAGGTTGTGCAGTTATTTTCGTGCTTGGACAAGATTAGCTATATTGAATGGGCCCTAGATTCCGAATACATTCTTTGTGGTCTATATAAAAGACCAATGATACAGGCATGGTCATTGACCCAACCTGAATGGACATGTAAGATCGATGAAGGTCCTGCTGGTATTGCTTATGCTAGGTGGAGTCCAGATAGCCGTCACATACTTACCACATCAGATTTCCAACTGCGATTAACAGTTTGGTCATTGTTGAACACTGCTTGTGTACACGTGCAATGGCCAAAGCATGCTTCAAAGGGTGTTTCCTTCACCCAAGACGGAAAATTTGCTGCCGTCTGCACTAGACGTGATTGTAAGGACTATATTAATCTGCTGTCTTGTCATACATGGGAGATAATGGGTGTATTTGCTGTTGATACACTAGATTTGGCTGAGGTTCAATGGTCGCCAGATGATAGTTCAGTAGTGATTTGGGATTCACCTCTTGAGTATAAGGTAATAACACCATTTCTTTTATTGCTCTTTCCTTTTTTCGTTCTCCATGGCTTTAGGATCGGCCTTAGTTATTTACTGTTGGATGCTTTGCAAGCTATTATTGGTGGAAGCTTTAAAAGCTCAGATTTGATATGGTTTGAACTCGTCTACGCAGGTCCTAATATACTCACCAGATGGGAGGTGTCTTTTTAAGTATCACGCATATGAAAGTGGATTAGGTGTAAAAAGTGTTTCATGGTCTCCTTGTGGTCAATTTCTAGCAGTTGGCAGTTATGACCAGATGTTGCGCGTTTTGAATCATCTTACTTGGAAGACTTTTGCTGAATTTATGCACCTATCAACAGTTCGTGGTCCATGTTGTGCTGCTGTTTTTAAGGTAACTACTTGTTATCTCACATCAATAGACATAGCTAATTGATAAGGCCTTGGTGTTTGGGAACAAGTTCACGAAAGAGTAAATTCAAGAATCAAAAGAATCAAAGATGAATTAACGAAGGAACTTTATTGACAGACAAATTCTATACAAAGAGAGGCAGAACTTCGAGGGTCTGCTTCCTCCCCTTGCTTGGAATGATTCCAAGACTTTTCTACTTCCAGATTATTTCTCCCCCCCTCTCCATTCGGCTTACCTCCTCTTTTATACAATTTCCTTCCTTTCCTTTTCCCCTGCCAGCTAACCAGAAAACCTACTACTAACACTAAGAGTTCCCACTTAAGGCTAAAATAACTCTCCCACGATCAAGCCCTGCCCCTTCCTAAGTCTTTGCTCTTCCTAATGTACACTTGCCTGAGTAAAGGCTTATCAATTACACCCCCCCTCAAAAAAGTCACCTTGTCCTCAAGGTGGAAGGTTGGAAACTGGCGTTGCATATCCCCAAACAATTCCCAAGAAGACTCAAAATCCGGAAGATGGCGCCATTTGATCAACACCTCCAGAGAACCAGTAATCGGAGAGTAACGCGTATCCACAACTTGCTCCGGTTCCACCTGCAATGTTAAGTCCTCCGACAAGTTGGGAGGTAAAGATTGAGGACTATCCACCGGGCCAAGAGCCTTCTTCAAGCGCGACACATGGAATACCGGGTGAATCCGGGCATGTACGGGAAGTTGCAGCTTGTAGGCCACGGGACCAACACGAGCAAGCACCGGAAACGGTCCATAATAGCGAGGCGCGAGTTTTTCATTCACTACCTTGGCTAATGCCCGGTGACGGTACGGCTGAAGTTTCAAGTAAACCATGTCGCCGACCTCAAGAGTTATCATCCGGCGTTTCTTGTTGGCGTGGTCCCTCATGGACTGTTGGGCGCGGCCCAAATGGTCCTTCAAGTCAGCCAAAAGTGCATCGCGATCACATAATTGCCGCTCTAACTCTGAGGTAGCCGTAGATCCGACCTCAAAAGGAACCAACCGCGGAGGATCTCGACCATAGAGAGCCTTAAAAGGCGTCATGGCCGCTGAAACGTGAAAACTCGTATTGTACCAATATTCAGCCCACGGAAGGTGCGTAAACCACTGCCGAGGATGGTTGGATACAAAACAGCACAAGTAAGCCTCTAAACAGCGGTTGACAACCTCAGTTTGCCCATCCGTT
>NW_010366586.1:0-787 GCF_000414095.1 Morus notabilis | reverse complement strand
ATGAGGCTATTAAGTCTTATGGATTTGATCAAAATCAAGATGTTTCAAACGAAATAAAAGAAGATGTTCTTATTCTTTACAAACCCGATCTAATATTCAGTGAGAGTAGTCAGTCATTGTCAGTTGAACTCAAGATTCGATCATTGGGTAGCTGTGTAGTGTATCCTTAAGTGTATGAGGAAAACAAGAAACTATAAGATAGTTTAGTCAGTAAAAGAGTTGTCTTTAGCTGGATGCACAGACTTTGACTATGAGTCATGCATGGATTTTGAGAGTCAACATCCAAATCTGTGTTCACACTAGGTGAAGGAGTCATGATACGAATGGTTGTTGGCAAAGTGTGATTGCTAATTCTATCATTAAGAGTTCATGTGTAGCAGCTTGTGAAGCAGCAAAAGAAAGCAATCTGACTCTAGAAATTCTTAACTAATCTGGAAGTTGTTCCAGGCATAGATCAGTCATGGACACCTAGAAAGTTTTAAGATTAAAGACATATTCTACCTGCTTTAAGACAAGTGGGAGATTGTTAGGAATGGTGCCTTAAAAGCATGAGATGTAATAGTATATTTATTATTTATTTAATAAAAGAGTTTATTCATTATTTTATGTGCATATATTTATGAATATTTTATAAATATCAAATTAAAATTCCATGATTATTTATGTGACCTTAAACGTTGTATATAAGTGTTATATGCGAGAGAATAATGTTTAAGGATAATATTCAAAAATGGTGTTAAGTTTAGAATCTTTAATTAAAACATTATTAATACATGTCATTCCCATT
>NW_010366585.1:0-821 GCF_000414095.1 Morus notabilis | reverse complement strand
GAAGCCTGCTTCCGTCCATAAATGGACCTCTGCAGTTTGCAAACTTTCTACCTTTGGCCTTCCTCTATGTAACCTTTTGGCAGATCCATATAGATGGTTTCCTCAAGATAGCCATTCAAAAAAGCTGTCTTGACATCCATCTGCCATATCACATTGTCAAAATATGCTGTAATGGCCAGGAGTATCCGGATGGACTTAAGCATAGCTACTGGCGGGAAAGTTTCCTCATAGTCAACTCCCTCCTTTTGGGTATAACCCTTAGCCACTAGCCTTGTAGATCTACTTGCATCCAATGGGTTTTATCCCTTTGGGTAGATCCACAAGTTGCCAGATTGAGTTAGAGTACATAGACTCCATCTCGAGTTTCATAGCTGCTTGCCATTCTTCCTTATCAAAATCATCCATCGCATCCTTAAAGGTCGATGGATCCTCCTTACCGTCATCAACAGTGATGATTTGGGCTTCCCCGGTATACCGGTTGGGTAACATGCTTACCCCCCACTACGACGAGGTGCCTTAGGAGTTTGATTAGGAACTGTGATCTTTTCTCTGAGTGGTTCGACAACTCTTGTCAGTTGTGGTCCGATCTCATCGGAAAGTAACTCTTCGAATACTATTTTACTTCTGGGCTTAAAATATATCATATAGTCATGCTCCAGAAAAGTGGCATTTGTCGATACAAACACCTTTTGATCTGCTTGACTATAAAATAGTCCTCCTCTTGTCCCTTGCGGGTATCCCACAAAGATGCATACTTTTGACCTTGGTTCCAACTTCCCGATCTTTTGCCTCAGCACGTGTGCTGGACTCCCCCATATGTG
>NW_010366584.1:0-1367 GCF_000414095.1 Morus notabilis | reverse complement strand
TCTTTTTCAATATCAAAAAGTCGTCCTTCCTCTGTTAAGGACGAGCAAAACCTCCACCCATGAAATAAACATCGTCAAAAGGTTCTTCCTCAATGGTTGGCGACTGCTCAAACATGCTGTCATTAATGACGCGTTCATAAACATGATGAGGGGGTGACGGTTGACATAGTCAGCAAACTGGGAAGCCAAGTCTTTGACTTGCTGTCAAAGGAGTCTCATATCCTTAGCGAAGGTGACAATGCAGACAGCATCAGACACGGCGACCAACAACACTCAGTTTAGGAACTTTCGACTCTTATATCACTGAATAGTGGAATAATGCAGCCATTGCTTATCTTTCGACGTAAAAAAATTTTGAAACTTTACGGATACAATCCTTACATTTTTCTAAGCTCGTCTACTAAAAAATGCACTCACAAAAATGAAAAAAAAAAAATGTTGTCAAAAAGCTCCCAGCCCGCACAGTAGGGCGCCAAGCGGCCAGAAGGTCAAAAATTCATAAATTTATTTATGGTACTCCTTGAGCGATCACTGATCATCATATGAAATTCAGACTCTAGAGAATCCGTAACTTAAAAATTCCTTGATTTCCTGTTTATTTGGGGCTTCTTGCTACGCTACTTAATAAAAGAAATCTATAATCTATATTAATAGAAAGATAGATCCATCCATCTATCCTATCCGATTTCTATTTTGATATTCAATTCTTAAAAAAGAATCGATTTCATTCAACGTTTGATTCAAAGAACTGCGCTTACCGGAATTGTTTCCCAGGGATGGAAATAATGTCAGAGACAGGGTTCTGAAACTTTCAGTAACTGGGTACTCCTTGAGCGATCACTGATCATCATATGAAATTCAGACTCTAGAGAATCCGTAACTTGAAAATTCCTTGATTTCCTGTTAGTGAGCTTAGAGTGGAATTTACTTGATTGGATGGACATGTAACGCCCCGCTCTACGGGCTCTCATAGGATTGTGTTTGCAATGCTACGAGGGCTGCCTCTCCCAGTTTTATTTCCTAAAATTAATACACAATTTTTTAGAATTAATGCAAGAAGCAGCAAAATTTTTCAATGAATACTCTATTTTTTACATTTGAAAAATAAAATAAAATAAAAACAACGTCAACAAATTAAGAAATTTTTGCAGACACGATCCTTACATTTTTTTTAAGCATGCCCACAAAAAATCGCCCTCAAAAGATGAAAAATTAAACGATGACAAAAAGCCCCCTGCGCGCGCAGTGGGGCGCCCAGTGGCCGGAGGATCAAAAATTTAAAATTTTATTTGTGTTTTGATCCTAAAATTAATACACAATTTTTCAGAATTAATGCAATAAGCGGCAAAATTTTTCGATGAATACTC
>NW_010366583.1:357749-401999 GCF_000414095.1 Morus notabilis | reverse complement strand
GGGGGCCTGAATTTTTCGTCATTTGCAAATTGATCCCCAAAATTTTGAACTTCTTAAGTTATGAATCATAAGATACTAAATTTGACAAAATAATCCAATTAATGACGAGTGTTAATTCATTGTTAAAATTATAAAGTTCTCGATTATAAAACGGACCAACTGAAAAAGTCTTTGCTACATTCGTGCAAAAATTGCGGTGCATTTTCGTCAATTAAATGACGCTCTTAGCTACTATACCACAATTGCAATAAATTCTCAAATTTGAATCCCAATTCATAAGTTAAAATTTTAAGTCTGAATTATCAAACAAAAGAAAATTTCAACGTGCGAAGTAAAAAAAAAATATATATATATATATATTATCTTTTCTTTTCTTTCCTTCCGTCCTGGTTTCCTCAAAAAGTCTGAACCCTTTTTCTCTGGAGTCTGTCTGTCTTCAACAACTAAGGGCCCAGTATAAAAAAGAAATCCTTGTCGGGGTACTTCAGATTATAGGACACTAACAAATTGGCAAATGTTGCTGGTGAAAACTGCCGGGTGTCTGCACTGGATTTATTCCAAATGTCACCATTCTTGACATAACCAGCCCTTTTTGGCTGACGTTAACGTGCTACTTTCTTGAGCCACTTGGGCAGCTTAATCATGATAGTTAATTTTAAACCAACATTCAAATCTCCAATTAGTGATGTGTATTGTTTGGGCGTACTAGAAAAAGAAACACTCTTTAATGTTATAAAACAAATGTGAAAACTAAAATCTTGCATAAGAGAATATGAGAGTCAACACAATTTTCTAATTTTTTATTTACTTATGTGGAGTAATATAAATATATTCATATTGTCTCTATTTATAGATTAAGGAAACGTTTAGTTCATGGATTAGAATCATGATATTAGAATTATTTTTGATTTACGTGTATTTTTTATGAGAGAAAATACTGCAGCGAACCATGTATTATAATTCGAATCGGGATACGAATCTCCCAACCAAACAACTCCTAAGAGTCATAAATAGAGACAAAGACAGAGAACATGAGTTACATGAGTTATAAACACATTAAGATAGGTCTTATGGAGAGATAATACACAATATTAAGAGAGGAATTATGAAGGAGATAATGAGATCTAAATGAGAGGTTATAGAATATGAAGTGGTGGCATCCACACTTCACAACATTTAAAACTTTTTCTTTGTTTATTTTTTGGTTAAGTTCTGTATTATTCCAAAGGTTTCAAAAAATAGTAAGAGACATCATAAATATTAAATACCATCACTAATAAAAAATGAATCTTATATATGAATCTTAATAAGTATTGTTAACACCGTCTATAGGATATAGCATTGCCTAAAAATTTTTAGTAAACTCCATGCGGTCAAAAGCTCATGTATATAATAAATATAGTTTTTTTTTTTTAAATTTTGTTCGTAAGGTAAAAGTCGTCATTTTCACACTAACAACTCCCACCATATTTCAACTTATTTGAACAAAGAAAGAGTGGATGGATAAACTAGGGCTTGGTGAAGTCAGCTTGATTACGTGGAGAGATTGAGAAACTGAGAAGCTTCGGTTCCTTTCCATGTGTGGTTCTTGTTTTGGCATATTTGACTTTTCACTAAATTAATGAAATACAGACCTCATGGCTGCAAAAGGGTATCAACAAAACTCATTTTAACATTAAATTATTTAGCTTTCACACATAAAACACATCACATAAATAGATATAAACCAAGAACTCGTCCTCTCAGCATCCCTCTCTCTCTCTTTCTCTCTCTTTCTCTCTCTCTCTAACACAGTTTCAGTTTCTCTCTCCACGACCATGTTTGAATTCAACTCCGCGGTGGAGTTGATAAGCCACGCCGTTTCAAACTCTCTGTTCGTCTTCTGTTTCTGCAACTTGATCATACTGATGATCCTCGTGGGCTCCAAAAAACCCAAACGACAACTAAGCCAAATTAGCCCTCTGTCGATGGTCAACGACAAACGAAGTGATGACGAGAAAAGTACTAAACGACAGTACGAGGAGAGAGACGACACCGGGGAAGACAGCAAAGTGATGATGATGATGATGATGATGAGTGGTCCGAAAGCAGAATCTGAAGATGACAGAGCCGCTAATGATAATGATGGAAATGTTGGGGATAAAGAGGAAGATGAGCTGAGAAAAAGGGTGGAGGATTTTATTGAAAAGGTCAACAAAGGATGGAAGGCAGAATTATTGAGGACTTCACATTTAGTCTAGACAGCCTTGGTCTACACTCTACAAGGTGGGTCATATGGACTTGGAATGATTTTTTTTTTCTTTTTTTCTTTTTCCTTTTTGCCCTTTATGTAATCCAACTGAAAGTTTTTTGTTTTTGTTTCTGTGAAACTGACTTGCGCTGTCAGATGACCCCCTGTTTTTGTAAATTGCAATCCCATACATAGAACACGCAAATTGTCTCAATTTAGTTTAAACCGTTAGTAGTTGGTACTTATTTTTGGGACTGTGGATTTGCAAATGGGAGTAAGGAGACAAAGATGTATATACAACTCAATTTTAAGTCGTTGGCGATCTCACCTGTTGAACAATTTCAATTTATATTAAGGGACTAGATTTTCTGTATAATTTTCGGTATTTCAACTGGTGTCTTATCGATTAAATTGTGTAATATTATCTCATAAAAAACACAAAAAAATTAA
The DNA here is from genome assembly GCF_000414095.1 of Morus notabilis. NCBI lineage: Eukaryota > Viridiplantae > Streptophyta > Magnoliopsida > Rosales > Moraceae > Morus > Morus notabilis. Next base: position 399,319 of record NW_010366583.1, on the reverse strand, counting down.
TTAAAAAAAATTTAAAATTATTATAGAATATGACATAATATAATTAGATAGATATTACATGTAACACTAAAATTAGACGGAAGATATCTTGTGACAATTGCTAACTCTTTTAACAATCCAAGTAATATTTTTTACCAATATTTTCATGCTTTGGTAATTCTCTTGGGTTTCTTTTGACAAAGTACCGTTTTTTCTTTGAAAAATGTTACTCAGCATGATTGAACCCTAGCCCCAGCAGACACAAATTAGTGGGGCCCTCACAGGATCTCTCTATATATAGGACCTACCAGTTTGTGTCTGGGGGGATTGGGGGCCGTCAGGCTGAATAGAAATACTCGTTTTCTATCCCCTATGTTTTTGACTTGATTCTGCGTCTTAGACAAAGAAGAACCTTGAAAGAAAGGATACTTGCAAGTACGTGGAAGATATTGAAAAAAAAAAAAAAAAAATGATAGAAAGCTAGGAAAAATTCGAGCCCTTTTTAATTTAACCTGATCAAATCACTCATAACAAGAACAACATTCACTCAAATCAATCAATCGTACAGATACAAATCTCTTAATCAGACAACGATTATCTTTGTTTTTAGTACATCTAAAAATACTACAACAACAACACTAGAAATACATGATGACAACAGCCAGAAAAATAATCCTAAATGATTAGAGAGACAAAGAGTCCTACCTAATAACCTAACAAGAGAGAGAGAGAGAGAGAGAGAGTAGTACAATTCTGTGTTAAAAACCAACATGGGCGTTAAGGCTTTTGTTTCTTTGTTTGTCCTCCTTCAATTGCCAACGAGTCTAATATTGGTGGTCAGACATGGTTGAGGTGAGCCTAAAGTGTGTCATTGAGTCTGCGGAGAGCACCCAATAAGATCAGCAAGAAACCTCGCAATTCGATTGGCTGAGGCTTTTCGGTTCCTCTACCAGCAGAGATGAATTGCTGTTGTTATTCTCGGGAGCTGCATTCCTGAATCCCGGCGGGGGAGTCATGGAAGACGAGTTATTGTCCGCGTTGAAGGCAGCAGATGTTACAATGGGCTTCACTCCACCATATAACATCCTCGTTTCTTCACCAGAGACTGAGCTGATGATGGGAGGTGACATAGCTGATATAGGCTCAATCCTCTGCTTCTTGGGCTTCTGTTCTTGCTGGTGACCAGGAAGAAAACTGCCCACCACGACCTGAAAAGTACTCAAAAGTGTTTAGTAAGGCAAATCAAATAATCCTTCATATGTATATACAGTCATGTATGTTCCTCTTCAAGCAGATAAAATAGAATAAAATCTTTAAATTTTTTTTTTTAAAAATAGAGGTTATAAGCAGAGTAGTGCTCAAAAAATTATAAAAAAAAAAAAAAAGAGATTATTAGCAGAGGATCCCAACTTTTATCCAACTTTATAACACCAACTCATGTTGTTAGTGAATTGTCATTTTCTCATTGGCAGATGTAATTTTATATCAATTGACATGATAATTTTTAAAATTCTACCACTAGTAAAAGAATAACAACTCATATGGTATTAAAAAGTTCAAGCATTTTTCTTAGACACTCGATATAAGTGGTCGATTTTCAGTATTTTCATTCAAAGGAAATGATGAAACCTGAACAGGGCCAGCAGCAACCAAGAGACCAGCAAGTCCTCCTCCCACAACTCTACCATCTGGACCTGCCAAAGAAACGCTCATGCCGCCTGATCTGCTCTTTGTTCCCGCATTCTCAGTAGGCATATATGATCCAGATAGGGAAAGTATCTCGAAACGATCCTGTACAAAACAAGAGAGAAGATTTAACTAGAAATAACTGGAGATGGAGTAATTGGAATTAAACATAACAAGTTGCATGGAACCCAATTATATAATTAAGTAGATAAAATAAAATAAATAAATAACATTTTTATAGATCAAAATCCAGACCTCGTATGTTAAAGTACCCCCAGAAGAACTAGGCTGACGAAGGGTAACATTTGAAATGGTTCCATTTGCAGATAGTATGCAAATGGCCCGAGCTCCTTGTTGAGAGAAGGACATAACCTTCATCGTAACATCCTAAAAGAAACCACGAAGAATATCAGATACCAGTATATGCTCTATTATAAGAAATTACTATCTCACAAAAAAAAAAAAAAAAAGAATTCCCGAAACTTATCACTTGACAGAATACCTTGGCATCATGAAGCAATGCTTTCTTATAAGTCAAACGAAAATGAGAACTTGACAGTTATTGATTCAAAGTCAGCTTTATCTCACTCGAAAACTTGATGCCCAAACTATTATTTACATTTCAATTAGGTTATTTTAACCTTGTAAGCAAGTAACATTAAAAATCATAGCTTTTATCATTTTCTAAAAAGGAAAGAAAAAAACAAAAAACAAACAAACCAACAAAGTAACTCGAACTTAATCGGCTGTTACTCGAGCTAAGTACAGAGCATAACAGTCTATATATAGTTAACCCATGTTATCGGAACGCTTGTTTGTTTCATCTTCACATGAATCTAAATGGCATACCTCACCAGCATTAACAGTAAGCACATGAGGTGTGAAATTTGCACCGACGGAGTATGCAATTCCCTGGCCTACAAAAGGGAGAAAAAAAGAATATTCAAGTACTCGTCATCATACAAATAAGAATTAAGAACTAAACTTCAAAACTGGAATAATTGCACCCCATAAGCATATTAGAATTCCAAATATTTGCCCTAATATTTTGCTTACAAGTAAAGATATCTTAAACATTAAATGACACTGATGTTGATGTTTTTGTTGCATAAGATTACAAGATAATCCTGTCAAGAGTACTTAGTGATTACCGCTAGAACTGATAGCCTATATAATTCAGTGATTTATTTGACGAAAGCAAAATAATCTTTCTTCAAACAATTCTGACCAGAACGACAGAAACCATATGGGAATCATCGAACCTTGTGGTTTCACAGTTTCAGGGGTGAAAACGTCTTATTCAAGAGAAAGTCACTCAAAAAAAAAAAAAAAAGTACACAAAACAGGCTCAACTTGGTTTTAGAAACTACAACAAATTGACCCCCCTAATCCCATAATATCTTTCTTTTAACTCCTTTTTATCTCCCTTTCTTAACCAATTCCATTTAACTAGCTTTTCCACAGAGGTCAACAAATTTTAAGACCACTCCAAATCACCCAATTCCCCAGTCAGTGTCAGGTGTCACCCACTTTGCGGACTCCACATATAAGTTAAAAACAAACCCAAAAATCATTTCTCATTCTGTTTCAAACCAACCCCAGAATATTATTCTGGGCAGAAGATAAAGATTCCGACACATAACAGTAGAACTCAGTAAAAATCATCTTTTTTTTTTTATTACAGACCCACGATTGACATTAATTCCAGATCTGATAAGGAATCTAACGTACGGGTCCACGACGACCACACCAAATCCAGCAGACATTCTCTTTCTCCCTTGCCTTAAAACTGTAAAACTCACCAGAATTCAACCAAAATATCTCACTCAGACACACACCACAAAACACCCAAAAGTGAAAAATAGCAATGGGGTTATTGTGTTAAAACGTAACAGTTAGATTGATTAAAAAAATATATACGTTGGAAATTGGAAATAAATACCTGGGGTCTCGAAAACCTCGTACTTGTGGGACTTTTTGACGGAGTCAAGGGGGCGACCACGACCGCGTTTCCAAGAAGAGAACTCGCCGGTGAGGGGAATAGACGAGGAAATCGGCATTGGGGACAATGCTAAAGCGACAGTGCCGTCAGGGCCGTATTTCCGAGGACGGCCTCTCTTCTTCTTAAACTCCGTGCCAGGTGGCGCCGCTGCGGCTGTGACCGGTGACGGTGAGGCCGTCGTTTGGGCCGGAGCGGCGGCCATTGTGGGCCCGCCGAATTGGGCCGAGTTTTCGCTCCTTGGGGCGACCCTGTAGCTCTCTGGGACGTCCTCGCTGCTCGTCACAGTCACTGCTGCAACCCCAGAAGCTGAGCTCTCTTTCTCTTCCATAATTGTTTGTTACAAAAATTAAAATTCTCAGAAAATTAAAAAAAAAAAAATCACTCCAAAAGGTTGAGAACTAAAACTCCCTAAAACCCTAAAAATCTAGCCGTGGAAGATTTGAGCTTTGGGAGCTTAGAAACCCAGGAAAAAAAATGATCTTTTTGAGAAAAATGGTGAAAACAAAGAGGTGAGGAGTTTCTAATGAAATGAAGCTCGGAAGGAAGGAAAAGATTCGGAGAAAAAATTGGAAACCCTAGAAAGGTAAAACCTTTATTCTGAATGCTGAGATCAAACATCCAAAGCTGCAAATTGTGAGCCCAAAATCCGCCATTGCAGACATAAGCTGAGCTTGAGTGGAAAACTCTGAATTTTCAACGGAAAATTTTGAACAACTCCCAAGAATTACAAAGAAAAAATTTACAAATTCTGGGTGTGATTTCAGGAATACTTCCTAGTAATGTGAATTTAGGGTTTTGCAGGTAAAGAAGGAGAAATAAATAAAGTAGAAAAAAAGATTGAAAATAAAAATAAATCATTAAAAATATATAATTAAATATTGGTGAATTTAATTAACAATTAATATTTAATTGCAAAATTCAAAGTATAAATTTTGGTTTAGAAAATGGTTCACGTCCGTCTTGGAAATTTAATAAAAGTGAATTTAATAATAAATTGGGCAGTGATACTAAATGTGAGTATTTCTAAAATATGAAATTTCAGGAAAGAAAAAAAAATTTTTATTTAATTTAAATTGGTATTTCTTTATTTAAAGTTATATAAAGAATACATATTTCAAAGCTGTAAAGCAAATGTTGGAGCCATACCAATTTTCCAACTACTGACAAGTTCTTTGTCTTTTCAGTTAAATTAAAGTTGACCATAGAAATTTAATTCAAATGAAAATACCCCCTTAGTTTTAAGGTATCTACTGTTAATGCCACTGTAAACATATGCCCTAACCCAAAAAAAACAAAATAAATAAAATAATAAATAAATAAGAAAAAGCCATTTGCAACATCATGTAATTGCTAGATAACCAGAAAAGAATCTTGGCACAAAAAGAAAAAGGTTTTTGTGTAAACCACAAAAGGAAGCATCACTTGTTCCGCTTCTAAAACAGTGGGGACTGTTTTGACAATTTCGGACCCTCTGATCCAATGGGCAATTGCCTAAACCCAATAAACAAACAAATTTTACAAATAAAAAAAGGGGAAAAATTAAAAACAAGACAAGGGAACAAAATGGCAATCTGGGCCCTGACCCAGACCAGAGGTAAGGAACAATGTCCTTTTCTCTAAAATGTTTGCATTCCCCTTTCTTTTAGATTAGTCATTTAGTCTAGTTTCACATATCTTTGAAGAAAATTATGCAACCCCACAAATTTTTTTTCCTTTTCATTTTTCTGTGAAGATGACTCTTAGGTAGAAAAGAAAAAACGACAATGAAACAGACAGCACCTAACTACCTTAAGGATTAGGACTTATCAAACCATAATCCAAGGCTCTTGCTTCATAAATATGGTCGTTTCTCAACCCAAAAGAACAACGATCCTGTTTCTTGCAGAGGCCACTTGAGAGTTACAAGTTCGCAGTACACACCCAACTTACCAATTTCACACAAGGATTTCGTTTTTTCTTTATTTATGGCGATTTCAAAATTACACCCTTAAACTAATTAAGGAAAACGATATGGCCTTTATATATGCCAGCAACACTAATAAATTCTTCACCTAAAATTCTGCGATTTCGTATCCCTAAATACCAACTTCATCAGATTTCTAACAGCTAACAATATTTACACACAGTTAAAATATAAGCAGGATTCGAAATTTCACTATTGTCCAGGATTTGAAAGAATTTGGCATATTAATGTGAATACATTCACATCTAATAACCATAATATTCCTTGGTTTGAATAGTTAGTTGCTAAATAGGAAGACAACTAGGAAGTAAGTGAGAGAAGATGTTGGTCTTCTATTTTAAAAGGCAGTTCAGTTTAGCAAAAAAGACGTCACAATCAATTTGAAAGCATTAGAGGTCACCTTAATCAGTAGAAACACGCTCGGAAATGAAGTCCACGTTCACTGCTCGTAGACTATGCACATTAAATCCCAAACAAGCCAATTACAATTGACTTAACAATGAAAAATTCCCAAAAGAAAAAGAAAAAAATATCAGAAGGCAAAAACATGAAGCATACTGTTCCCAAAAGAATATCAGACTTGTATTGTTGGCTTCATGTGTGTTTTGGGAAGCACAAAACCAGCCCTTCTTTCCTCGAAAGAGTACTCGATTTCTTCAGGAATTTCTTCTACTATGTTGGAAGAATAAGGAATTGATTGAGGCGGCGGTGCTGGAGTCAAAACCATCTGCATCGGAACTGACACCGTTAATGGCGTGGTGGGCACAGGAATTGGCATCACCTTAGGTGTGAAGGACACATTATTCTCTTCTTCTATGACAGTAGTGGTAACTTTTGAAGGAGTTGTGAAAGGCATAGCAGAAGGTGTTTTCTCTACTGTGTCATTGTTGTGCGGTATGTTCAGATCTTCTGAAAAGTTTGTTATGTTGGTTTTCGATGATGATGTCGTTGAAGATATTGGTGAGAAAGGTTTCCGCTTCATTGGTGATTCCATTTCACGAGCTCCAAAAGAGTGGTTTCTCATGGGGATACCAGCAACATCCAAGCCTTTCCTACCTGCATAAACATTGAAAGAAAATCACAACACATGTATAAATATTTCCACATCTCCAAGCATGGTCTCACAGTTTCCAGAAACTTTTCCTCAAACATGGCCCCTTTTAGAAAATGAAAGAAACTTTGCATTTCATAAATTTTTGGTTAGACCTGAAATAATAAAACAGCAAAATAGTTATAATAGCTATAGCGAAGTACCAGTCGATAAACCTGTAAAGCTATCATCCACGTGGTGCTCATTTTGCTGTGCTCGGTCACTCTTCCGACTACTAGGACGGGAAGTAGCAGGTTTAGGAGTTTGAATCATAGCTCCTCCAATGGAGAGTCTTCTATTACTTGCCCCTCCAGTTGACATTCTAGGAGCTTTTTTCACACTCGGCTTGGAAGGACTTGGTTTTGACCCATAAAGTGCCTCTTGTTCAGCGATCAGCTGTCCCTGAAGTTTCTTCTGGTCCTGGAACAGAGATCAGAGTATAATCAAGTCACAGAAAGCTTCACGCTGGCCCAACACAGGTCCATGAATGAACGGGCAGAACAAAGGTTGGTGGGTATAGATTTTTTTTTTTTCCACAAAGCAAAAGACTTGGCAAAGAAACTTGACAGTACCCGCTGTCTGCGGCGTTCTTGCTCCTTCTCTTGTCGTAATATGGTATACTCTTCAAGCATAGAAAGAAGTCGAATCTACATAGCAGTAAAAGAAAAGGAAAATATTATTTAAGACTTAAGATTTTTAACAGATGAAAAGCATAGTGTAGAACTTTAACTGGGAACAAATTTTGAAGAGATTTTAGAAATAAAAGTACTTACGCCATCATATGTGAACTCAATGCCTTTATCCTTCTCCCACGCCACAGTTTTTGAAGCCAATGTGTCCACCATTGCTGGGAATAAGAACACAATTGTAAAACTGGAAATTTATTAGATTCAAAAACGCTATCAATCTGCATAGCCGCAGTTCTCACCTGGAAGTTTATTAACTAAAGCACGGGCTTTCTCGGCACGCTTGAGAGTAAGATGAGCTCCTCTTCCAGCATTGTATCGATTTTCATCCTGTACAACCACAAAAGGTGGCAATTTAAAAAAAAAAAAAAGAAAAAGAAAAAAGGGACATGAGTCCAAATATGTGTGTATACATATGTAGCAAAGGTTAAAAATAAGACGAAGACAACCAACGTGAAAGAATTATCTAAACACCAACCCTGTTATACTCCTCAAGCCAGCACTCCTCATCACATGCAGCCAGCCATTTCTCAACTTTTTCAAGTATTTCTTTCCTGCTAAAAGCTTCCTCTTTAACCTTAGCAATCTGAAGCTCAATTTGCTCAAGGATGAAAGCAGCATCCACAGCTCCTGCAAAGATAAAGAGATGCAGATATTCAAAAACCAATGCAAAGTAACGTTTGATAGTATGACAACACAATAATATTTAATACCAGATTCTAGAGCTTCAATGGCACATTCTAGTGCACTATCTGATTCCAGGACCATACGAGTCTTCCTGCAAATCTCCTCTAGCTCTGACCTCTTTTTAATAACGAGCTCTTTCATTTTGCTGGATTTGAACTCTTCCAACCGAGACACTTCAGCCTCAACCTACAGAAGACATTACTTCTTTAGTCCAAAAAGAAAGCCATTGTCCATTTTCTGTTGTCAACATGAGATAAAGGCTTTAATAGATTATAAAGGTGAAAATGTATAAAGCTTACATAATTAATGAAGTCAACAGAGAGTGTGTTGGGTTCAGTTATTTCATCTTCTGAAGCAGCTACGTTACAAGTAACATTCTGAAACATTTGTTGCTCTTCTATTGGTGTATCCATCAAGTTCCATAACTCCAACATACTAGTTGCAAGATCTTGTAGCTGCCAATATATAAAGAGGGTCACCAAGATAAACTAAAAAGGATAATAGATTACACAGACAGGAAACTGGAAACGTAGAACACTTTTTACCATCTGCATTCTCTTTATTTTAACCCCCCTCAACCTTTGTATTGCAGCAGCCAAAAGCTCAATTGTACCATTACTTAAATTATTAGATCCTTCAGAATCACCTAAACTTGGATGAACTTCACCAATAGTCTGCTTGAAATCCATACCAAGAACTAAGCAAAGTGAGTTTAATGTGCACAGATGATCCTGAACCTGCTTCAGTCGATCCATCTGCAAAACAAGAAAAACCAATACATATGTAAAGAGCTCTTACAAAACTCGGGATGCATAACAGGAAAATATTTAGATTAAAAAATAGCTTAACCTTCTCCTTTTGAAGTGCTTGAAGCTGTCTGTGCAATTCTTCAAGCTTTCTCAAGGATAGATCAGTTTCATCAACTGTGGTGGATGGAATGTATCCTGTGGATCCTTGTATCTCATTTGAAATATTCCGTATCTCCTCTAAGACATCCAGGAATTGATTTCTCCTTTCAGATTTCCTTTTTCGCATCTCCTCTAACTGTGGAAGAATTTTTTTGAGCTCTTCCTTCAAGTTTCCGGTACTCTGATCAGACTGCGATAATAACAGATACAAACATTTTCGCAATAAACGTTAATTTCTGATCAAATTTCAGATTAACAATAATAAGCATTCGTTTTCAAAAAAACAATTAATCTTTTGAAGCACGTGCAAGCCTCTCTACAGTGTTACACGCATTTTTCTGAATCAATTATAATTTTCACAATGAACCAAATAACAGAATACAAACATTTTCGTAATAAACGTTAATTTCTGATCAAATTTCAGATTAACAATAATAAGCACTCATTTTCAAAAAAACAATTAATCTTTTGAAGCATGTGCAAGCCTCTCTACAGTGTTACACGCATTTTTCTGAATCAATTATAATTTTCACAAGGAGCAGTTCCGTAATTGTCATTGGCACTCAAATAACATTAAAAAATGGGTTTTAACATTAATCGTTGTTGCAGGGATATATGGACCTTCTAATAAACCTAAGAACTAAACCTTGTTTCCACTGTCCAAGTGATTGCATGAGGGTGAAGGGTCTGTAGACTCTAAACAGCAAAATGAATACATTCACATCCAACAAAAGCCTCCTGGCCATTATCGAAATTATGTAGTTCCTAAGTCCTAACCTGCCTGATATGTACTGGTCGCTCCCCCATTGCAGAACAAATAGCTGCCAGTTCCGCTTCAGCATCAGCAATGGCTTGGCGTAACTGAGCTCTTAACCGGTTCGCCTGATCCACCTTTCTTCTATAAACTTCGAGACACTCTTGTTCAAGCTCAAGCAGCATTTTATCCCTATCAACATCGGACTCTCCGACTTCATTCCAAATTATCTGATTTTTTAAGGAAAGACAGAGCAAAATAAGTGGGAGAGCGAGACAACTTTTTGGAGTGAAAGAAGATTGGTAAAAATTTTAAGTGTAATCATTGAGTACAGATAAAACTAAGCTAAAAGGTTCAAGAAATGAAGTTATTGAGCAGATAATCTTGAGCTACCTATTATCTAAAACGCAAGAGAAAAACCTGAAGTTCATATAGGAGGGTTCCGCATGTTGTTTCTACTTGTTGAAGTGGATCGAGTTGGCGAGATGACATATTTGCGGAATTCTACCTGGCACAAAGGACTTCCATAGTAAAGATTATGCAGAAAAGGAACAAAGGAAACATGAGTAAAACGAAGAATAACTCTCGATTGATAAAACGTCAATCAGAAAGCAACATTTATTTAAAGTTGAAGAAGCATGTTATCCTGCAACATATCTATTTCTCTAGGTTGTTGTCATTTTCTACCATGAATGACAAGAAAATAGGAATATGTACCCCAGCAGAGAAATTTTTACCAGGAAGAAACGAAAATCCTTCTCAAGCCCTAGATTAACCCTAAATTTTGGGGGAAATCTAGTTAAATCGCTGATCCAGCAAGGAAAATAAGATTGTTTACAATCTTAGGTTTCTTTTTAACCCACATTTGGAGGAAAAGTCCGAATTAGCAAAATATCGAATGACTCCAAATAATCAAACTCAACAGGTAAAGCTTCGTTTTTGAAATTTTTGTTCCTCATAAATTCAGCTCAATGGAATTGATCTCATCATTGAGATCACGAGCAAAAAATCAACCCTAAGTACTACATTTGGTTGAGGAAGTTCAAAATTTTCTCGGAAAAAAAGGTAGAAAATCCAATAACCCCCAACATACAAAACCTTCCCCAATTAGTCTAAGCTTTTGCGTTCATAGGTTTCAAAAGAGGAAAAAATCTATAATTAGGAAACGCGATATTTTCCGTTGAGTTCTAGCATTTTTCTCGCGTACACAGAACAATGTAATCCAAAAAGGATCAGGAGACAAACAAACCTGTATGGATTTTCCTTTGCAGGTGTGAGTGATTCGGCGATTTTCCTGAGAAAGAGCGAATGTGGATTTTCTCGGAAAGTGAGAAGTAGAGAGAGTTTGAATTTTGATAAGGAAAGTAAAAGGTGCGAGTATTTTGGAGGCTAGAGATAGAGAGAGAAAGAAGTAGCCGTTTGAAAGAGAAAAGGGACCGTTGAAGAGCGCGTGGATTTGTTCTTTAATGATGTGAAACGAGATTTCAGATTTGATGTGGCTGTATGCGAATCCACCTTGATTTGAATTTCAAATTTTTTTTTTTTAAAGAGAGAGAGGCGACTGGGATTTTGTGTTGTGAATTTACGTTAGGACTTTAATTGGCTAATAAGATATAGACACGTCAGTAAATGAATAATGGGCCGGACCGAGAATGGGAAAATCCTTATACGACGTTGTTTTGAGTGTCGTTAGCGTTTTATTCTCAATTCCGTCGCGCACTTTTTTTATAAAAAAAAAAAAAAAAGTACCGTCTTTGCTACGTGCCCACCATGCATGCATCGTCAAAATTTAGAGATGGAAGTATGAACACGATCTTAACCTGGTTATAATTTTCTTTTTATAAGAGATGAGGCCCTTTTTTTTTTCATTGGAAGTATTAAAGAGCATTTTGTGTGGGCGTTTTCGAAAACCAACAATTTCTTTCATCATTGTTTTTTCTTTTCTTGATAATTAGGTTTCTCTCATTATTGTTGTGCAAAACTACAAAACGCTTGTTCCTTTCTGACGGAGATAGGAAATTACAAGTTATTGACGTTGGAGTGTGAGCAAGTCCGAAGGCAAAAAGAAACGGACGTACAGTTATGGACAAATATTCGGCGGCAAATTTGGCTAGAAGCTTCGTCCAACCAGGCCTCGTAATTTATAGCCAATCAAATTAATTTTGTTGAGCATAAATTTTCCATTCCTTTGAAGAAAACAAAAAAGCATAAATTTTCCAACTCTTTTTTTTTTTTTTTTTTTTTTTAAGGAATGAATTCTATTTTGTCACTAAGAGCCCCCTTTTTTTTCCATTTAACTTAAAAAAGATAAGCACTAAACGCACCAGAATTTTGACCACAAATCAAATGACTAAAGGGCCTTTTCTTAGAGCCCGTTTAGTTCGCTGATTCGAGTTTTTAATTCGAATTGAGATGTGATTTTATGTGAGAACTTTTTACTGTAGTAAAAAAGTTAAATGTAATTGTTTATGAGAGCTTTTTACTGTAACAAAACTCGAATTCTAAACTCGAATCAGCGAAATGAACGGAGCTCCAAGGTTCAAATTTGATGAATCTGAAAACCGTTGACTCCAAACTTACCAAATGGAAATATTATAGATCGTTTCATCATCATGGCATCCAAAGCCAATGACAGTGTTTCCAGGCAAACTCATTTAAATAGTAACAGAAAGATGGGACCAAATAGTGAAACTCAAAGAATAGATCTTCTTTATGAATAAACACGTGTAACATAGTTGGAAAAAAAAAATTCTGATGGTATACCTAGGTACGTAATGATTTCGATAATTGAGGTGAAACAGTTCCTATAATATAGAACTAGTAGCTAATCCGCCCATCTGTTATAGTAAATAATCACTCTACAAGTATTTTTAACTAAGCTTCCCTCCCAACTTTAGACGTGAATTAAATCTCACTAAAAAGTAAAGTTATACCTTCAAATTAGATCAGAGATACAACAATGAAGGTTGAAGCACAACGAAGCCAAAAAAAATCTCATGATGAGAAGCTCGTGGTGTTCTCGTACTCTCTTCTTATTATTTCAAGCACAAGTTCGTTCCAAGTATCTACTGGACCGGGCATGCACCAGTGTAAGCAATCCTGAGGTGGGGGCTTTCCATCAGGGCCACGTTTTGTGAGCTTATTCGGGTCCGTGTTTCTGTATGGGCCTGGATGCCCGTCGTGGCGGTACTCAAAGACTCTGGTGATGTCCATCAATCTCATCTTCGATTTGTTTTTCACCTTCTTGATTGCGCGGTTGAAACCAGTTACCTGTTTCTCATGCATTATGTTTGTGAAGCCATTTTCTACTATTTCACCAGCTGCAAGTGGCTTTGTTTTTCCAGTGCATGATCCACCTGTATTCCATTGCCCACCCTCGTAATGATCGGGCGAAAAGGAGCGTACGATGGCTAGCCCTGTGTAATTAGGATTCGTACCAAGAGCCGCAACGATTGTCTCAACAGAAATTCCAAATGCTTCAATGTTGTTTATCTTCATAGGTCGAGACTTGTCTGGCCACCACAACTGTCCTCCCACAATCTTATTGTTCAAAAGATAGACGGACTGCTTGGCAAACCAATGGCCAGAAGAAAGAACAATCACATCAAAGTTTGTGATGTGTTCCATGATGCTATCATCGGGGGCATCAAGGTGGAGCTTCACAACACCCTCTGGGGCAAAGTCAACCGCTTCAGATGTTTGCTTAACAAGCCACGAGGACCACATCCGGACAACCATTACTGATGTTGACCTGAAATAATACCGTTGCATTTTTTTATTCCCACGGTTTTTTGGCACTTCTACCTGAAAGGACAACGAGGATGCTCTTTAAACATCAAGCTATTTAGTTTAGTGTGAGTAAATGTCATGCAAATCAAAGGGAAGGTATATGGAAGTGAAATGTTGTGCAATCCAACGTAGCACTCCGTGGTTCGACCACACCAAAGCCCAGATCGGTCCTACTTGCATGCAATGCTTGAAACGTCAATTCATTAACAATAACAAGAAACTTTTGTAGTCTCATTAATAATAGGTATACTGGATATTTTTAGTTTCCAGGATAGCATATAACACGACCGAAAAGGTGCAAGCACAGCTTCGAATTACTTAAGATGCCAATTTAACATAACAGACCTGGGCTTTTAGAATATAGAAAACTATATTCCGTTTGACGTTCATACAACACTAAGTAAACACTACTACAGTAGGTTACTTCCACATGCGTTCATATAACATGAAAACAGTGAAGTCCGCTACTATGAAAGACAAAGTCAAGCAAAACAAAGCCTTAATTTTCAAACACAAATAAGAACTACATATAAAGAATTAGCCACTTTTCATGACAATTTTGGCTAACAATTAACTATCAAGCCTAACAATTCAAGCAAGTTGCAGGCCTCACAACAGGTATGATATAATAGTACAACATTTTTCTCTGATGGCCTGACGAGTCTTCTTTAAAATGACTAGTTACTTAAGGTATTGGAATGGAATGCATTAAGATACAAGAAAAGAAATGAATCGGCATATTAGGGCACCACATAAAGGAAACACAATACTGATCCTTGAAGAAAAGGAACAAAAAGCAAGTTAAACAGTTTTTCACATACTTGATACTTGATAGCAGAATATTACACTGGCAAGTACAGCTTTCAAAGGATCAAAGAATTAATAAACTAGGGCGTGATTAGCAATTTGGACCATAACGCACCAGCCCATCTGAAGCAAATTTATATTGTCATATCATTTAACCATACAAGAAGTTGATAATTACCTGCCAGAGCATGCACAGCAGGGATTCCATCTGGTTTCGAGCAACAGAATCACCAATAAATGCAATTGTTTTCCCTCTCATCAAGTCCAGAAATTTTCGACCATCAAAACGTGGGAGGTCACACTTTTCAGGCTTCCATCGCCAATTCTCATAGTCCTTGTCAGGCCTCCCATTTCCCTGGCAATTCTGCATCTGTGTCAGGATAGGGCAGGTATTGTTTGTGTATACTGGTCCCAAGGAATCAAAGATCCAGCTTCCCTGGTATAGATCACAACCTACATAACAGCCACCAAAAGACAAATGAAAACCTTAGAGAAAATATATGAAGAGGAAAGCAGCGCAGAAATAATTCGCACTAGATAGAGATATAATTACAACTCGCAAGACATGCCTTTTCAGGCTAAATTGAAGAAAAGGAGCATCTCAAGTTAAACAGAAATTCAGGCAAAAAGGGCATGTTCCTTGATTACTCTTTCGTGCTCAAATAGTTTTGGATCTTTTAAATGCAGAAGCTGGTATGATAATAAAAACTCAGCATATGAGAAAACTAAAATAAATCAATATCTAACATCGGTCATAAAAAGAGCAAATAAAAGGATATAAACAATAGAAGATGACATTTTCTAAAAATGAAAAATAAAAAAGAAGATGAAGATGAGTTTGAATAATCTAGTCCAAAAGATCAAAACTAGTAAGCATACCTGCATCAGTCCTGCTTGAGTTGCTCGGAAGAGGAGAATCATGAGAAAAGGCTGGCGCATCACCTGATTTGGAACCAAAGGAAGCTGCAACAGTATCGTTGGTTCCCATATCTAAAATACTAGAATTGTTAACGGAACCCATAGATATGGAGTTGCCAATTTGATCACTATCTGTAACGTTGGATAAATAACTACCATCCTTAACCCAATCTTCACGTGTCGAATCAGAAGACTGATCAGGAACAGGCGGTGCTAGATCTTTCATCTTCTCAACATCTGAAAGGGTTGATGGACTAGTTGAATTTAAGTAGGGGGGCACTTGAGAATTGGACTCGTGGGATAAATTCTTAAGAGTTACTTCAACGTTGACATCAATAGATGAACCGGTTGGACTGGTGGACACTTCTAAAGTAGAATCTGAAGGAAAATTTTCGCCAATTTCTTCCGGAGAAAGACCGGATGAACTCGTGGGAGCTTGTGAATTAGACTCAGATGAATCATTCTTATCTACATTGTGAAAAGTGACGGTTGGATTGCCTGAATAGCCTGAAAAATCCAGCTTTTGGGATCTATCAACACCGTAAAAATACCCACGAACCGTGGAACCAATTGGGTTTGACAATAGAATACATGAACCCAAAATTAAGAACACGGCCAATCCTCCCACAGAAAGCAAAATCCAGGAGAAAGTCCTTGGATATGCATTAATTGCTAAATAACCCTTGGAAGAAGAGGTCCAAGTCATGACTTTCCAAACTTAGAAAGTTTCTACTAATCCAGTGTGAAACATGGGACCTTCAAACCTAAATTACCTACCTAATACGAAAATCTCATAATCTTCGTATAACCGCAATTTCTATATAGAAATTCCCAAATTTAATTTTCTTTCCAAATCAAGAACCCGAAAATTCTATTTGCAGACGATTCTCAATCCAAGCTCCACCTCTTTCGGAGATCCTGAAAATACATTATAAGAATTTTACTTACTAATTCAGGTTACGAACTTCTTCCACAAAAATTTTGGTTATTAATTTAGAAAGTTTTAGCATTAAAAGCTCGCATGAATGCAACAAAAATAAACAGACACGTAGCAGAAACCAAGAATATTCAACATCAAAAAGCAATCTGAGAAATCACAATAAATTCCCATAAAAATACGCGCGAATTAACTCTTAGCTGCGATTATAAATGCATTTGAAAATTGTGAATCTACCATTACCAGGAAGGAACAGAAAAGCTCTGCGATCACCGAAAGCAGCACCAAACTCTTCCTGAAATCGTTTTTCCGTTTGTTTCCCGGGAAAATAGAAGGCGAAATCTGGAAAATGGGCGTGGAATTGCTTGATTTTCGTAAGAAAAACCGAGAATCGAACGGGTTTCTGTGTCTGCTCGGCAACCGATTATGGAAATACGTGAAGATCTCGGATCAGGAAGAACTTGTTGGTTTTAAAAGAACAAGAAAAAAAGAGGGTTTTATTACTTTAATTTAACATAAATTAAAAATAAACTAGTGTATTTATCAAACAAGAAAAGTATCTATTTATGCAAGAGTAATTTGCGGAGAGGAGAACTTCGATCTTGTTTCTTCTTGAGTTCATTTATGCTTCGAATTGATGATTGGTAGAATTACTATAATACCCTTAAATCAGTGATGGAGGAAGGGTACGGCCATACCGTTGTAGGGACCATATGTAGGGCCCAGTCGTCACATTCAAGCGCTGGATCCGCCGTACACGTCCTCATGACGATAATATTAAAATAATTGTTGTAATACTTTTTAGTATTCCTTTTTCGTATAATTTCTCTCGATCATCTTTTGGTTGAGAAAATTTTTAGATGTCAATGCCCATTTATGTCAACCGAATGGTATAAGATGGAGTGGGTTGGTTTAGGAACTAATCCAATAACTAAGCGGGATTTAAATGCTTTGAGGATAATGTTTTTATAACGGAAAGTTTAACAAAATACCAAATTGTCGCAAATTATCACATTTTATAAGGAAATTCAACTCTAGACATTAAACAGATTCACCAATAAAGGGTCCGTTCGGTTCGTTAATTCGAGTTTTTAATTCAAGTTGAAATATGATGTTGTGTGAGAGTTTTTGATTGTAGCAAAAAAGTTAGATGTTATTGTTTATGAGAACTTTTTATTGTAGCAAAACTCGAATTCTAAACTCAAATCAGTGAAAAGAACAATACCAAATATGCATGAAGCACAAGTGCGAACACAAGTGTCGAGACCCAATAGAAAAATACCCACTTGACATTAACAAAATTGAGCGCGACCAAACCTCGTTAATAAGAACCATTACAGTCGATGGATAAAACCAGTCGATCGAGATCAAATCCCTAATATTGAGAACACGAGCAACATGACTTATGAACCAATATAGGTGTAAACAAACACACACACCGCTAATAGCCAATTCAAACGGGTGGGACATATAACGAAATCGGAAAGTGAGGAAACCAACTCCATTATACAATACATAAACTTAGCAAAAACAATGTCTTTATTAAAATTAACGAAACCTAAAAAAATCTTCAGCAATATAGGAATAGATGCCGACAACAAGCCAACAACCATTATGCGAAAGCTAAAGAAATTGGATCTGAGCAAAGCTATCACAACAGAAGCGTAGTCGCCACCAACAAAGCTAAACGCAAAAACAACCCGAATGATGCCCTTGTGCCACATATCCATCAGCAACATCCTGCTCCTCACCAGATCTATGCCTCCATCGCTAATGGACTGTGCCCATCAACCACCAAGCTAAACGCAAAAACAACCCGAATGATGCCCTTGTGCCACATATCCATCGGCAACATCCTGCTCCTCACCAGATCTATGCCTCCATCGCTAATGGACTGTGCCCATCAACCACCGACCACACCCGCGTGACCTCAGCCATCGTCTCAAGGGCCAAGAGTGGCGACCAAATAGTGGATATGCCAGACTCTGGTGCTAAGAAGAGATCTCAATCTCAAAACCCTAGCCGCCTCACGAGAGAGAAAGAGAGACATACTAAAATAAATCTTTCCGATGATAATGTTTTCTGTTGGGTTAATTTTAAATTTGAAATATCTCAATTTTAGAGCATCTCTAATGCAATGCTATAATGGATATGTCAATTGCAAATTTAGCATTTGAGGCAAAAAAAATACTCTCTAATGTAATGTTATTTGTTGTGCTAAATTTTTCATATGCTATACTTTGTGGTAAATTTCTCACCAAATATAGCATATGAAAATTTGACATTTGATTGTTATTAGTTGAAATGTTTACTTTTTTTTATGTAATCATTATAACTTTTACATTTTTTAATTATTTAAAAATAAAAGTTTACTTTTGCAACTTTCATATCTTAATGATTATAAGAAAAAAAATAGATTTAGCATTTTAAATAACATTTTGCATTGAAATAAAAGTAAAAATAACATATCATATCACACTTTTTAATGCTAAATATATAATTAGAATTAGCATTTATATTGGAGATGACCTTAGTTGATGTGTAAATTTTATAACATTTTTAATGAGATAGATCATGTGACCATCTAGTAGAGGAAAATATAGTAAATTGAAAATAATATACTTTAAATTATAAATATATATAGGTCTTGTTCACTTCGCTGATTCGAGTTTAGAATTTGAGTTGAGATGTGACTTTATGTGAGAGCTTTTTACTGTAGCAAAAAAGTTAGATGTGATTGTTTGTGAGAGCTTTTTACTGTAGAAAAACTTAAATTCTAAACGCGAATCAGCGAAGTGAACGGGGCCATAGTACACATGATTTTTCTTCTAATTCTATGCCTTTCTTTCTTTTTCTCTTTTTTTATTATAAAAAATTAAGGTATTATTATCGCACTCTGTGTTTTCTCCTCTCTTTTTTCTTTCTTTCTTTCTTCTTTTTTTTTTTTTTTTTTTGTGGTAATTCATGTATTATTATTGCACTTTTATATTGCCATTTACTAATTAATCACTGAATCCACGCGTAATAATAAAACTAACTACATGTTTTGTGGTTGGTGGAATAATTGATATCCAAACTTTATATAATTAAATTAACGGCGGCGCAAATGTTGACATCGGTGAGATGACAAACCAGACAATGAAGCACGCCTTATCACATTCTCAAGTGCACGTTGTTTTACTTTTACTAAAAGGAAAAAAAAAAAAAAAAAAAAAAAAGTGCACGTTTATGGGGAGTAGGTTTTTCACTTCATATTGGATAATTATTGGAGAATAAAAGAACGTTGGGATTAGGTTAAGATTACTGTCTTCGGCACCTCACAACCTTGATTATAGTTCCAAAGTCTGCATATATCATATCAAACCTACTATGGGAGTAACAAAAGGTAAAATGCCATATTAGGAAGATGATAGATTGTGACGGCACAATTGTAACTCATCTAACTCCGGCATTTAATTTCTCACTACCTGATTGATAACAAATGCCCTAATTAACTTGTAGGAGCTTAGTGATAAACCATTTATTCAAAAAAAATTTTTTTGTTAGGACGGTTAATCAAACCTCCATCCCACCCAAAACCATGCATCTATCTTCCCACCCGCCTACATTATCACTCGTTTTTTATGACGGATTTTGTATCTATTCTCGTTCTTTGACGGGCTTTAAAAATTTTTAATGCCAGTTTGAGCCGTCTACTTGTTAATTATTTTTTCTTTATATGTATTTTTTTAACTCAATTCATTCTCTCTTTTTTAGATCTATTAGATTAAAGTTCCAAGCTTGTTACAAAATTGAAAAAAAATAAAAGGGAAGATAGGGTCACAAGATTAACTCAAAGTAAGGATTGTACTCACCTACTGAACCCGCTACATTATTGAGTAAGAAAGCTACTCTCGAGTGCAATGTGACTCCTTGTGCTAAGTTTGTTATTAGCATATAATGAATTTGACATTTGATTGTTAAACTTATTAGTATATAATGAATTTGACATTTGATTGTTAAACTTATTAGCATATAATGAATTTGACATTTGATTGTTATCGATTTATATGTTTACCTTTTCATTTACCATTACAACATTTGCATTTTTGAGTGATTTTAAAATTAAAAGTTTACTTCCAATAAAAAAAGAACTAAGAGTTTACTTCTACAATTTCTAAAACTTAATAATTATGACAAAAATAGACTTAACATTTGAAATAATATTATTCATTGAAGTACAAATGAAAATAACATACTATTTCTGTCATAATCACATTTTTTTTTATGCAAGCATGCAATTAGCATTAGAATTTGCACTGTAACTGGTATTAAAAGAATAAAATAAAAAATAAAAACAGAAATTATAGTAAATAATAAATTTATGAAACTAAATTAAGAAAATGATAGATTTTAAAATATTTAAAACAAATAGAGATTTTTTATCACGTAAGTTTTTTATTTACAACAAGTAAAGATTGTTTGCGATATTTTTACCACGTTAATTTTCTTTTTATGATAGCTAAATTTTTATTAAGTAAATTTATACAATTATTTACTTCAAATAATTTTAAAATCTACTATTTTTTTCCTGAATTTTAAAATGTACTATTTTCTTTAATTTATTCTATTTACTTCATTCTCAATATATTGTTGCTATATCCTCGCTTTTTAGGTTTTCGTTCAAGGCTTGAGCTTGCTAGGCCCTTATCCAGCCCATGTTTTCAAAAAGTAACGGGCTTAAAGACAAGGCCAGTAGAACGGCTCGAAACGAATAATCGGCCTAACCCAACTGGTGTCTCTCCTCAGTCCTCAGAAGCTGCTGTTGGCTTTGCCTGCCCTCTCTCGCAGAAGTCGCGAACGGTCTACCGAGCTTATATCCACTTTTGTAAGAGCTCCAAAAACCCGCCAACAAAACCTTTCTAGGGTTGCTTGTAATTGAAGCTTGGTTATGGCGTCCCATACTCTCTCAGCCATCGTAATCCCGCTTTCGGCCTTGCAACCTTCTCAGGGAAACTACAGTAGTGCTTCTTCTCCTCTGCTTCCATGGCGTCTCCACCCGACCAATCTCTCGACCTCCTGTGTCGGCCGCCAACTCTTGATTCGGCCCACGAATTTCAAGAATTTAGCTTCAAAGCGCCGCCCCGCCATTGCCACGGTGCTTTTCAGCCTCCCAACTGCGTAAGTCTGTGCATGTATGTAATTTGTTGCTTCCGATTTCGCGAGAATTCCATTGATTTTTCTGTGAGAATGATTTGTTGTGGATTCTTATTTTTGTTTCCAGGAAAACGGATAGGGCTTCTAACGAGAAAATCCCAAAGTGAGTTTTTTGGTTCATTTTTACTGTTGATTTGTATGGATTTTCGTGGTGTGCGATTCTTTTTTGACTTGTGAGTGATATTTTTTTGTTTGATTTGGTTTCGGGAGAATCTTATTAGCTGGTCCGCGAGGGCAATAAAGTCGTTTGCCATGGCGGAATTAGAAGCGAGGAAGCTAAAGTACCCGAATACCGGTACCGAGGCGCTTCTGATGGGGATTTTGGTTGAGGGTTAGTAATCTTGGCCTGTTTCAAGCTTGTTTGTTTTGAATGTTGTGTTGGAACTCTAGTTGTAAACTACCTTTTGATTTTTGTTATTAATTTATTCTGTGAGGATGGGTTCTCCTAACAAATACCTTGTCTATCGTGGACTCAAATTGAACCCTTTATGATTGAACAAAATCCAGAAACTTAAATCTGGAGCTTGAAGAAGCTATAGATTGGTTTATAGTTTTGTTTACCCGATATCACTGATCTATTATATCGTCCTTTTTGAGAGTTGGTGATTAAAATGTTTCATTCTTATCAGGGGGAAAACATTAGTAAGGAAGTTGTTTGCTTAAATTTGTTTTGTTAATGATTTTGATGTGTACTTTAGAGGGGAAAGCTTGCCCATTTTGAAGTTAGCATTTTCTTTGGGAATTACTTTTTGATTCGTGGTTCCGTTGTTTGTTAATAATTCCGGGTTCAAGTCAATTTATTGAGTTTTGCTATGAATTATACATCTGGGATTGGGAACCTTCAACTTCAATATGCACTAGTGTGATATTTACATTTTAAAGCTTTATTTTCATTCCCATTTTATTTAATTCGAACACTTCTTCGATTTGAAATAAGCACAATAAATTACTAATTGAAAAAAACAAGTGTTCTTGAAGAACTATGGAGTAAGAACTTAGCTGGTGGCGTTTCAATGCGTTCCATTCCATTTGCTTTGCTGCTCCACCAAAGTTTTCTTTAATATTCTCTTTCCATAGTTGTATAACTTGGATTCACTACTTTCTCCTTAGGAACAAGTGTAGCTGCAAAGTTTCTAAGAGCTAATGGAATCACACTTTTCAAGGTGCGAGAAGAAACTGTAAATTTACTTGGGAAATCTGACTTGTACTTTTTCAGCCCTGAGCATCCTCCATTGACTGAACCAGCTCAGAGAGCCCTTGATTGGGCTGTTGATCAGAAATTAAAGTCAGGTACCTTTTTTTTTTCCTTCAATATTTCTATGATCTAATCTAAAAGAACGTAATGCTAATGATAAATTTGTATGTTCTCTTTGAAGATTGTTTCCACTGGTTCTCCTTTAGGCTAAGCTCACACTTTCCACTCGAGTCCTTATTCATATTCAGAAGTGTGCATATGAGATTTGGTTTAATGATAATTGCGCCTTTGTAATGGTCATGCATTATGTCTGTCTTAAACGTCCCCATAAATTATGGTAACTTGAATGGGTTTTGGCTGTTGGAGTTATAAAGTAGGATAAGAAAGATTTGATGTAACCATAATAGAAACTGGCGTCTAACTTCTGAGCCAATCATTTAAATTTAGTTATTAAAACTTCTGTATGAAAATTTCCACCATGGGACATCATTACTCCAAATCACCTGTAAAGCCCTTGTTCAATGCTTTAATTTGGATCTAACTATTAAAATTGATGACGCCTTTGTTTCACCGTGTTAAATTTATTCATTCCTTTTCGTTCTATTGACATAATCCCGAATAATACAGGTGAGAGTGGTGAAATAACAACAGCGCACCTGCTTCTTGGGATTTGGTCTGAAAAGGAATCAGCTGGTCACAAGATATTGGCATCTCTTGGTTTTAATGATGAGAAAGCAAAAGAACTTGCCAAATCTGTAAGTTATAAGGTTCTAGTTTTCTCATTGAGTAGCTTATTATCTTTAGCAGCTTTAATTTTGATTCTTGCTTTATGCAGACGGACAAGGACTATGTTATGAACTATAAATAGGCAACGTAGAGATCAAATAACCTCTTGAAAAAAATGCTACTTGTTTCTGGTGGATTAAACCTTCTCCGACACAGTTTTCTAAAGACATTTTGAGGAAGTTGCTCAGATGGGTGTATTTCAGACTTCGATACCAAATGCGTCGAAAAAATATTTGGACAAGTTGACATCCGGGCTCTCTTCGGAGGAAGTTTGTGAAATTCAGATCTTCAAAAAGCATAAACGAGATTATTGTTTTTAGCTTCTGAAATATCATGCTAGTTCACTTGTTTCTCTTTTCTTCTCGCATAGTGGCCGCGTTGTTTCCCTGGGAGTTGTATTGACATTTTCAGGAAACAAAGGAAAGGATAATTTCTTTCTGCATTCTCCAAACCGTAGAATATGATCCTTCACTACTAATGGAGGCTGCTGATACATTTTAAGCTGCTTTTGGATGAAAAAAGTAATGGTCTGGAATACGACAGCACAATATTCACCTGTTTTTTTATATTGTCATGACTCGTGAATAGCCATATAATTATTGTTGGTAAGTTTGTTTACATCTCAAGAAATCCCAATGACGCGCCATTTCTAAGCACTAAACCACATTGAAATTGAGACCCAAAATAAATGAATAAGTAAATAAAAGCGAGAGCGACACCGTTTTGTGGGCAACTCGGCATACAGATTAGAGAGTTACAGACGTGATAAACGACTTGGTCGTTCATTGACTTTTTTGGGGGTGTGTCGTTCTTTTTATTTTAAAAAACTTGAGCAAGGGTATTTTTTTTGGTGGAATATATGGTAAAAAATATGGTTTTGGTGTACTCATTTCCAAATAGAGATTTGACACGGGGTCTTTGTTGAACTATACTACGTAAACGATATGTCGTTTTCAGTGGGCAAGAACACGTGTTTCAGCTGATTTGTTCCAAACCTCTCACTTTCTTTTTTCTCTATTCTAGCGTCTAGATAAATGTATAAAGCGTATAAATGTGGAGCGTAATTTACCCAGGGATAAGTTTATGATTTTGCCGACATTTCTTTTCCATGAAATTGACAGAATTTCAATGCACAGACTCATATGTTGTTTTACTTGTAGAGAAAACTAATCGACGCAATTATCGACGCAATTATTAGACAAACGTCCTAGTTGTTTAATTAACCGAAAGTATCTTTTTTCTTTTCTCTCTAAATTATGAATGACATTTGGCTTCTTAGAGTTTAAACTACACACAATATTAATATGTTATTTAAGGTACCAATTCGAATTTAGAATTCGAGTTTTACTATAGTAAAAAACTCTTAAAAATAATCACATCTAACTTTTTTACTATAATAAAAAATTCTCACATAAAATCATATCTCAACTCAAATTTTAACCTCTGAATACGAAAATTAAACCGGCCTTCCAAAAAACACCGTTTTTACAGGGATGGCAACATATTTCTGACACAACGACATGCTGTTTCATATAAACGTCATCCAACTAGGGGACAAGAAAACGACATCTGACATCTGCAGTGAAAGCGACATGTTCTTGATATGACTTAAGCAAGGTTATGAGTGGAAACGACAACAAACTTATCGTTTGTGATTGACGATAATTTATAAACGACCTTTAGTTATAGTTAATATTAAGGCTTCATTCATTTTGCCTATTCGAGTTTAGGATTCGAGTTTTGTTACAGTAAAAAGCTCTCAGAAACAGTCACATTTAACTTTTTTATTACAGTAAAAAACTCACATAAAATCACATTTCAATTTGAATTACAAACTCGAATCAGCGAAGTAAACGGGCTCTAATAAACTCGAAGAGCATATGGTTTGTGATTAATTAACGATCCTTTATTAATTATTTTTTTGTAAGCATGCAAACTCTATGTCGTTTCTGTAAATAAACGACATTACACATTAACATACGACCTGCCGTTTTCATTTACCGTTGCAAAAGCCGCACCGTCGATGGCGATGGCCGATGGTACACATGGACCCCGCATCCTCCCGCCATTCGATTCGAAGAAAGCTCATCACTAACGGTGGGTTTCGCTGTTCAAAACCTCACTCTCTTTCTCTCTAAAACCCTAACTTTCTCTCACCTCCCTATTTCCGTTGCCACCCTGCAACCCTAACGAATTGTCCCAATTCTCAAAGCCTTCGAACCCTTTCTTCCTCCTTCTCCCTCCCCCTTCAAAGATGAGCTTCGCGGCGTACAAAATGATGCACTGGCCGACGGGGATCGAGAACTGCGCCGCGGGGTTCGTGAGTCACTCCCGAGCCGACTTCGTCCCCCGCATCCCTCCCATCCAGTCCGACGACCTCGACTCCGACTGGCCCGCCGGCCGCCGCGAAACTGGCCCCGTCCCCAACCTCGTCGTCACCGCCGGCAATGTCCTCGAAGTCTACGTCGTCAGACTCCAAGAAGAAGACGACACCAGAAGCTCCAGGGCTCCGGCCGAGTCCAGACGCGGTGGACTCATGGACGGCCTCTCCGGAGCTTCTCTGGAACTCGTTTGCCATTACAGGTTCTTTACTTCTTTGCCCTAATTAACCTTTGCTTGTTTTGCTTGTTAATTCCTCGTTTTATCGTTCTCGCTTTGCTTGTTTTGCAGGTTACATGGTAATGTCCAAACAATAGCGGTTTTATCTTCTGGAGGTGGCGATGGTTCTAGGAGAAGAGATTCTATAATCTTGAGCTTTCAGGACGCCAAAATTTCTGTTTTGGAGTTTGATGATTCTATCCATGGACTTCGTACAAGGTGAGCGAAAGGTGAAGTCGGACATGGAGCAAGTGTTCTTATTCTTCTCTCACCATTTAATTTCTCTTGATTATTTTGTATGAATCGTGTACGGACAAACATGTTTATATTTTCGAATAATCGTCTCGAACAATTGGGGATCATATGGTAGTGAATATGCAAGTGTTGAAGGATTAAAGTGAGACATGCTAGACGTTGTGAAAGCATTTGAGGCAGCATAATTTTTATTTCTTTATTATTTATTTATTTATTTACCTTTTGCAATTAAGTATGGCTGGAGATTGTGTCGGTATTAGCTTGGTTTTCGGCATTTTTAAATAGACGAGGATGCCTGTGCTGTTAGCTGATTCTTCATTTTTGGGACAATAAATTGTTATCATCTTTTGTTTATGACGCTTATTTATGATGTTGACCTTTCAGCTCTATGCACTGTTTTGAGGGTCCAGAGTGGCTTTATCTGAAAAGAGGTAGAGAGTCATTTGCAAGAGGTCCATTGGTAAAGGTTGATCCTCAAGGAAGATGCGCAGGCGTTCTTGCTTATAATATACAAATGATAATGCTGAAGGCTGCTCAGGTTTATTTTCCTCTCTTAAAAGTTAACTTGATAAGACTAATGATATTCTCATGTCATTTTATTTTGAAATTATATAACATGAAATTAGCTAAACTTGGAAATTGATGATGCCTAAAAGTCACTACTTAAGATTAGCTGATTTGTTTGTAGCAATTGTGTAAAATTATTTTGATTTCTATCCCTCAATTCTTTTCAGGTCAAGTAAACAAATTATCTTGGATTGTTAACACTGTTTGAAGATAATTCATATTGAATAACCTGAATGGTAATGGATTAGAGTATCGGCTAAAGTAGCACATAGTGAGCAGTATGCTTGTTGGATTATTGTATTTTGCATGCTTAGATGTTGTTACATTTCTTGGCAGCGATGAGAAGTATCCTTAAGATGTACTTGGCCTTTTGTCTGTAACTTCCTACTCATTAAGTCAAAACTGAGAGATCTAACTTTCCCTCAAATGGTTGTTGAACTTGAATATCTCTGCTAGATTTGTTATTTTTTTTGTTCCAATTTGCAAGATTAAATGAGAAATTGATTATGGACATTACCAAAAATATGCCATGTTCCTCTCTGTAAAACCAAGTATCAGATAATCTTCTACATTAGTGATCTTTCCTTAGCAAAACTAAGGAGGGCTCGCTACCTATGTTGGCATTGAATGCATGATCACTATAGTATCTAGCTAGATTAAGACTTTACTACAAAAGTAACAACTCGTAAGAGTGATTACGGTGAAATCTGAATCTTTTGCTTTCTGTGTGTATATTTGTTATAAAAACTGTTCTCTTAGACATTGTAAAGGGAACTAGGGAGACTAGATGCAGCAAAGTTCCTGTGGCCTAGAACTTTGAAACTAGAGGCTTTTGGTTTATTGGTCGTTTATATATATATATATATTTAAATCTTTTATTCTAACCTTCTCCTAAAAACTTTGGAACTATGGTTGTCAGGCTGGTTCTGGTTTGGTTGGCGAAGAGGATGCTTTGGGTTCAGGAGGTGCAGTTTCTGCTCGTATTGAGTCATCTTACATAATTAATTTGCGAGATTTAGACATGAAGCATATAAAGGATTTTGTTTTTGTACATGGTGAGTTACAGAAAACTAACATTGATGTCATAGTTATATGCGAACGTCTTGGCCTTTTGGTGGATTGACAGTCTAGAATTGATTTTAGTGGGAATGCTTTTTAGAACATTATATGTGGAAAGACAATCTTTGTTGGGTATCCAAGATTTCTCAAAATAGGTATCCAAGATTTCTCAAATAATTCCGTTTTTTTTTTAATTGTGATTATTGTTATGTGATTCCTTTATTTATGAGAGAGATCTTTCATTTTTTGTTTGTTTGGCTCATGAAACTGCAAATTCATGTCCAATTATTTAGTGCTCTTAGAGAGGATTTTGTATCAAACGTAGAAAATTATGTGTTATTGGATTGCCATTCACGTATAGAGTTTTTTTCATGCTTTCAAGAATCTTTGTGGCTGGATTTGTTGGTACATACAGATTCATTTATATGAGATTTATGTTTAATTGACCATTTCTGACTTGATATGTTTTAACCCTATTATTGATGTACATACTTCGTACAGGTTATATTGAGCCTGTGATGGTTATCCTTCATGAGCGGGAGCTTACTTGGGCTGGGCGTGTCTTGTGGAAGCATCATACTTGTATGATTTCAGCGCTTAGTATTAGCACAACTTTGAAGCAGCATCCTCTGATTTGGTCAGCTGTTGTAAGTTCTGAGTTCTGACTAGTTGGAAATAAAACATCAAAATCTTGGACTTAGTGAAAGTTGTAGTATATTTTGTATCATTTTTTCAGCCATTTCAAGATTGAATGTGAAATTGTTGGCAAGAGTTTTTCTGATATCGTTGAAAATTCCTGTTGTAACTTAGTAGGAAAATGATAATCGGGTTTACATAGTTCAAGATTTCCTTTTCTACATTTACTTGATAATACCTGGATCCAAAACCTATATGGAGAACATTTTGTTGTCTCTTTATGCTTGCCACAGTTTGAGTAAATGCAGTTGATATTAGGCTCTAACATTGCCTGTTTATCTTATATATTTATCAACTTATAGTTTTTCATTTGATCCAAAATATAAATAAGAAAACTTGGATGGAAGTTCCCTTTCCTTTTGGGTCATCCTATTTGTTATTCAGAATAACTAATTACTATCATGAAGTTGTTGCGTTCATTGATCTTTTCCCCCTTTTGTTGTCAGAATCTCCCACATGATGCTTACAAGTTACTTGCAGTTCCATCGCCAATTGGTGGTGTTCTTGTGATTTGTGCAAATACTCTTCATTATCAGAGTCAGGTATACTGGTTGATATTCATAGATACTGCAAGTGCTGAAGCAAACGTGGTTCTGATTTGTCAAGCCATGTAGATGTTCTGATGAATTTAATCCACCTTATGCAGTCAAACTCATGTACGTTGGCTTTAAACAGCTATGCAGTTTCTGTTGATAGCAGGTCAGACTCTCTCTCTCTCTCCCCCTCCCCCCCTCTCTCTCTATCTCTCTACACACACACACACACACAAAATTCGCTCTTGGAGAGAATTCTTTTGCATATGCGGGCAGAAGTTTGCCTTATGCTATGCCAGCTTAACTTTCCTTTTTTTTTTTTTTTTGAATGAATGTGAGGATGACTTGGAGTACAATAGGTCTAACAACAGCAATTAGAGGAATTGATTCTACATTGTACGAAGAATTTGCAGCTAAAACAACGGACAATGACATGCTTTGATGCTAGTTGGGTTTTTTTTTTTTTTTGTATGACATGCTTTGCTGCTAGTTGTTTTCTTTTTTTTTTTTTTTTTTTTTTTTTTAATCTCTCTCTTCTGGAAAAAGATATCAGGATGTGAGATGTTTCTGGTTATTTTTTTGCTTTCTAATTTCCTGAAATCAAAATCAGTTCATTGTTTCTGTTTTTTTGTCACTTTACATGATCTGTATGCATATAATTTTTTATTTTTAGCGTGCTAGCTGTGGTAATGCTGCAGAAAATCCTCTTAGATTTTACTCATTTTCTTCTTTATCCAGTCAGGAGATGCGAAGAGCTCCTTTTAGTGTGGAGCTTGATGCTGCCAATGCTACTTGGTTATCAAATGATGTAGTCTTGCTGTCAACAAAAGCTGGGGAGCTTTTACTGCTGACTCTTGTTTATGATGGACGGTAAGTGGTGGCATCTTAGTTTATTTATTTCATTTTAGTTGTCTTGGGTGTGTGTATGCTGAAGGATCTAAGCTTGTGTCTTGTTCTCTATCTTTTGTACATGATTGCCTAGTAAATTATCGTTTGTTCCCATGGAACCGAGAAATTTTTATTTTATTTATGCGGATGATGAATTTCGTGAAGGCAATTTTAGTTTTTCCTTTTTTAAGTGGGGCATTCTTCTTGGATGCTTCTTGACCCTCTGAGTAGAAAAAAGATGGATACATTCACCTGTTTTTGTTTATAATCCAGTGTCTGTCTAACTATGCGTATGACCATAATGCGTATCCTATCTTACAATCTGCAGGGTTGTGCAGAGGCTTGATCTTTCAAAGTCTAAAGCTTCAGTACTTACATCGGTTAGTCATAAGTATTGGACTATTTTGCTAATTTGCTTGTAGACATGTTTTCTTATTTATTTTTGGCTTTTGAACTTGTGTTTGCATCTCACCATCTGCTAACTCTTTTTCTTTTTGTTCTTTTTTGTAGGGAATTACAACAATAGGAAATTCATTATTTTTTTTGGGAAGTAGGCTGGGAGATAGTTTGCTTGTGCAGTTTACTTATGGATTAGGGACCTCAATGTTGTCTTCTGGTCTGAAGGATGAGGTGTGTGTTGGAACTGATCAAGTTTACTCTTCCAATGGTCAGATCTCTTTAGAATTCTAGAAACCACTCGTGATTCAACTCTTATTTCAACCAGTTAATTTTATATCTTACAATGTGGATTCTTGGGTGCCAGGAGTTGCATGGTGAAAAATATTTATTTTCTTTTTAAAAGCTTTTAAGAAAAACCTTTTGCACCAATTTGAAAGGGGATTGTGTTTCCTTCTTGTTCAGAAGAAATTACATATTGAAATTAAAATATTTTAAATAACTTCTATTTGTTATTTTTCTAATAATTTTCAACACTTATGTGATAGAGAACCTTGCTACCAATTTGAAATTTACAGGTTGGGGATATTGAAGGAGATGCTCATTTAGCAAAGCGCTTGCGAAGATCATCTTCTGATGTATTGCAAGACATGACTAGTGGCGAGGAGCTCTCTTTATATGTTTCAGCTCCAAATAACTCAGAATCAACTCAGGTTGATTTCAAATATAGGAGGCCTTCACTTAGCTATTATTCTTCCCTTCTCATAAAGTTAGTAACAGGAGACAAAAGGATTACTATGAAGGGACGGGAGTTAGAAAACAGACATATAACATTTAATAAATAATTAAATATTATTAGAAACTTACAAAATGCTGATCTTCTTAAATTTGTTATCCTAGTTAGTGAGAGAAATTGCTGTTTTATAATTATTGTTCTTCATTTTGGTTTTCCAAGTTGGGAATTGGAATTGGTGTGAAAATGTCAATCTAGTTTTGTGCAATTACACATATTTGATCTTCCAATAGAACAATTTGTTCTTCAGTTCTTATCTTTTACTTGCACTTTTTTTTTTCTCGTTCGGCAGAAGTCATTCTCATTTACTGTGAGGGATTCATTGGTGAATGTTGGTCCTTTGAAGGACTTCTCCTATGGTTTAAGGATCAATGCAGATCCCAATGCAACCGGAGTTGCCAAACAGAGTAACTATGAGCTGGTTAGTTTTATTTATTATGCCCTGACTATGAGCAGTTTCTGAAGAAGACTGATGGATCTTACTTCCTAGGCTTGACTTTGAACTGTTCCTGATTCTGTTGGCAAATTTGAGTCAAATTATATGACATAGGCTTTCTCCTTTTGGGTCCGCTGTGATTGTTGTTCAGAAATGTAGTGCTTTTGTTTTATCTATCAATACATGAAACTGTATTTATTTCAGGTTTGCTGTTCTGGTCACGGAAAGAATGGCGCTCTCTGTGTTCTTCGACAGTCAATTCGCCCAGAAATGATTACTGAGGTCTGTGAGATCGTAGCTTTCTTTGGTATTCATTGGAGGAAACATAAGTGCTTTTAAGCTCATGTCTGGTAATGAATTGTATGCTTTGTTTACCACATACCATTTATGTTTACTGAAATCCAAGATGTCAGATGATGTATATAATAACATAAAAATATAGTTTTGCATAAAAACTATAAAAAAGTTAGTTTTCCTGTTGGGTTTGCTTGCCCTGCCTCAACATAAATCTTTTGCGTATTTACATCATTCAAGTTGAAAAGGTTTTTGGTTAATGGTTATACAAGAGAATATAAAAGATATTGAATGAGAAATTGTTTCATTATTTATGGCTCTGTCTTTGTATCCTGTTTCAGTGCAAGTTACGTGTTAAAATACCCTTTCTGATTTTTGGCATAGCAGGTTGAATTACCAGGTTGCAAAGGAATTTGGACCGTTTACCACAAGAGCACACGTAGCCATGACTCTTCCAAACTTGTTGCCGCTGATGATGAGTACCATGCATATTTGATTATAAGTCTGGAGGCTCGGACAATGGTAATGACTAGCACATAAAGTTAAAGAACATTTTGTTCATTTATCTATATTGATTTTGTTCATAGCATTTTTATCTCGACAGAATTATGCTCTATTGCTCTTAACGTAGATATAGTAGTTACAACTTGCAAGGCATGAAATACTAGATGCTTTTAAATGCTTTTCAAGTTGAATTAACATGGTGTTACCTCCTTCTGAAGGCCCCCTGTGGGTTTTTTGTGTTCTACTTCTGTGTGTTTTATTATTATTATTATTATTATTATTTAAAAAAAAAAAACATAATATCCTTTTGCCGATTCTTATTATTAAAAAAAAAATCATATAGAATGTGGATGGTACTCATTGAGAATGAGGATTGGTTATTTTACCGTGAAGACCTATTGCATATTAAGTCAAACCTATTTGGTTTTCTAGGAACGAGGTTGTCATGTGATTCAAGTAGCAAGTTTTTGAGGATATAGATCAGTGTACTCTTTATGCCTGAGCTATATTTTTGATGCAGAACTAGTCAAGGCGAGGAAGATAGAACAGAAAGAGAAGGAATTTAGAGAAAAAGAGAGAGAAATGGACGAGAGATGGGGATTTAGAAAAGAAATAAGATAGGGAGAAGAGAACAAAAGGGAGAAGGAATACGAGAATTCAATTCAATATTCAAATCTTAGTCTGAATTGTCTTCTAGCAATGTAGCCAATCAATAGGCTAGTTACATAGCTAAAATTTGAAACTAAATATATTAAATTAAATACATATAATCATAATCAGAAATCAAATCACCAATCATCCCAATCAATCACAATCGATTCCCTAATTAACGAAATCAATCCCAAATAATCCTAAGTAATGTAATCGGCATCAATTTTCCTCTTCAAAAACATAAAGGACAGTTTAGTCTTTCTTTAAGTAACTCACCATTTTTGAAAGTTTCAACATTAGGGAAACAATCATTTGTCTTTCATGTGTTAGTATTTATATTTTGGAAATAATCAGTTCGACCTTTGTTATTGCCATCACATTTTGTTAGAAATGATTCTTCCATTTTGATGGGTAGGTACTTGAAACTGCTGATCTTCTGACAGAAGTTACTGAAAGCGTTGACTATTATGTGCAAGGAAGAACAATTGCTGCAGGGAATTTGTTTGGAAGGTTAGTGTGTCTTATGAATCTCATTGTTTTTTTCCCCGCTTCTGTTTCCCAAGGTATTCATCTCTTTCTTTTTCATATTATAATTCTTTGTATCAATCATTTCCAGTTTCATTTTTTTTTCCTATCATTAGTTTGGCGAGTTTTCATTGTCATATGCATTTTGATGCAATGTAAGGAGAGTGTATGATGCTAGAAGATCTTGTTTTCTAGAATGCTCCCTTTGTACCTGTACTTTTCTCGAAGTTTTTAAAGATCCTTGTTGCATCAGCAAAATGATTTCCTATATTCTAGAATGCTCATTTTGGTAGTATCTTCCTGCTTTATTGTGGATAGTAGTGTAATTTTAGCTCATTATTCATTGTGTGGGTTAGTGCTGAATTTTCTGCTTCGTGCTAATATCTTTTTAATTTCCCTTTTTTTGTCATTAAGGCGCCGAGTTGTGCAAGTTTATGAACGTGGTGCTCGTATTCTAGATGGTTCTTTTATGACTCAGGATTTGAGTTTTGGACCTGCACCTTCTGAATCGAGTTCTGGTTCTGAAAATGCCGTAGTGACTTCAGTTTCCATTGCGGATCCATATGTGGTATTGAGAATGAGTGATGGAAGCATTCGGCTCCTTGTAGGAGGTATATTTTTCTAGATTTTTTCTTTTCGGTAATATATATGTTTACAGATTTGATACACAGTATATACATATATTTTTTGAAGTAATCTTCTTATCTTAACGTTTCAATTGACCTTATATTTGATTCCTTAATTGCTATAAATTATTTCTTTTGACTTTTGTTTTATGTTGGATTTTTATGTTCTCATCTATTATTGGTTTTGCAGATCCCACTTCATGTACTGTTTCTGTAAGTACTCCGGCTGACTTTGAGAGCTCAAAAAGTATAATATCTGCATGCACACTGTATCGTGATAAAGGACCAGAGCCATGGCTCCGTAAGACAAGTACTGATGCATGGCTTTCGACAGGTGTTGATGAGGCCATTGATGGTGCTGACGAGACATTACAGGATCAGGGTGATATATATTGTGTTGTTTGTTATGAAAGTGGTTCCCTTGATATATATGATGTTCCTAGTTTCAATTATGTTTTTTCCGTGGATAACTTTATATCCGGAAGGCCCCATCTAGTCGACGCATTTGTGCAAGAACAACCTAAGGATCTTCAAAAAGCAACAAACAAAAATTCTGAAGAATCAGCTGGTCAAGGCAGGAAAGAAAATGTACAGAACATGAAAATTGTTGAGTTGGCCATGCAGAGATGGTCAGGAAAGCATAGCCGCCCTTTTCTCCTTGGGATACTGACTGATGGATCAATTCTTTGTTATCATGCGTACTTGTTTGAAGGTCCAGAGAGTACCTCTAGAACTGAAGATTCAGTTTCTTCACGGAATTCTTCTGGTTCAAGGCTCAGAAATCTGAGATTTGTTCGAGTTCCATTGGACTCATATGCTAGAGAGGAAACGTCAGATGGAATGCCATGCCAAAGAATTAGTGTTTTCAAGAATATTGCTGGTTATCAGGGGTTATTTTTGTCTGGGTCAAGACCAGCTTGGTTTATGGTATTCAGAGAACGTCTTCGTGTTCATCCTCAGGTCAGCAAATAATTAACTTGGGGATATAAGAACAAAGTGGCATTAATTGTTGAACATTTTATGCACTTCTTCTCTTGTTATATATAAGCAAGTGTGCTATTTACTTGTTTCATTTTTATTTTTTAACTGTGCAGCTATGTGATGGTTCAATTGTAGCCTTCACTGTTCTTCACAATGTGAATTGCAACCATGGGTTCATATATGTTACATCAGAGGTAGAAAAATAGTTTATTTGCCATTTCTGGATGATTGTTTACATGATTGTGGAAATTCCAGTTAATCTTTTTCTCTAATTTCCAGGGTATTTTAAAAATTTGCCAATTGCCATCTATAACAAGCTATGATAACTATTGGCCAGTGCAAAAGGTGGTACTTTAGTGTTTCTTGTTTTACTTGGTTTGAATATCAATTCAACGTATAATTATATTTTTGGTATATGGGTTCGTCATGGGTTTAAACCCATGGTTTTGCTTCTGCTACAATATTTTTCTCTCACAAAAAATTTGAATTTCAAAAGTCAATAATCAAAACAACTGGTTTGAACCTATATACCAAACGGGCCCTTAGAAATTAGAATTTTGTTTAGTGATCAACTTTTTAGTGATCATTTTTTTTTTTTTTTTTTTTTTTTTTTTTTTTTTTTTTTTTTCTAAAGATTCCATTGAAAGGCACCCCACATCAAGTTACGTACTTTGCGGAGAGGAATTTATACCCACTTATAGTTTCAGTTCCTGTGAGTCTACCTTCCAACCCTTTTCCATGCTTTACATTCTGTATATTTACTATTTTACTTGTATTACCTTGATTTTTTTGGCAGCAAATATGTTTGTCTCATTATTCAAATCTTTGAAATTCAGCATTGGCAGTATTCTGTCATCTTTTATACTATATATCCAGATCGTCTACAAATCTATGCTGTCTTATTTTAAATTGTATTATGCTGTCTGTCAATTGCATTATTGTTTTCCGTACATGCTACAATCTGTATCAGTCTTTTGTATGCCTGAAGAGTATTTTTGGTTCAAATTAATGAGTTACGAAGGCCAGCGGTGTGCAAAATATTTTCTAAACAGTTGCCTTAAGATTCCTTAATTTGCTCATGCTTGATATAGTCGATTTTCCTCAGATAATATCAGAGGTAGTAATACTCGTAAGTAATTTTCTGTAGGTTCCTAAGCCACTGAATCAAGTTATGTCATCTTTGCTTGATCAAGAAGTTGGGCATCAGTTTGAGAATCCTAATTTGAGTCCTGATGATCTGAATCGGACTTACACTATTGATGAATTTGAGGTTCGGATTCTCGAGCCAGAAAGATCTGGGGGCCCTTGGCAGACTAAGGTTACCATTCCAATGCAAAGTTCTGAGAATGCCCTAACTATCCGAGTGGTCACATTGTTTGTAAGTCTATACTGCTGTTCTCTTAGTTCTGATAATCACCCACAAAAAATGAGTAAATGATAAAAGAGATATATTTGGGTGGGGGACTGACAGGCCTGCTCTGATAGCAAAACTAGTTTGGTGTTTGCTCAATCTCATTGCGTTCTTTGAATTATACAAGATACCTATTTATTTAAAACTTCTAATGTTCATTGCAGAACACAACAACAAATGAGAACGAAACACTTCTAGCCATTGGGACTGCTTACGTGCAAGGGGAGGATGTGGCTGCTAGAGGAAGAATTATTTTGTATTCACTAGGAAAAGATAGTGATAATTCCCAAAATTTGGTAGTTTAGCAGACTTTACTTTCTCTACTTGCTTCACCGTTGTTATCTTTACTCCTAACAATATCTACTGGCGAGGACCTTCTCTAGTTCACTCTACTCTTTTTTTTTTTTTTTTTTTTTAATATTCTCTTTACTTCCAAAGGCGGGCCTTGGCACCGTGGTGGGAGCGCTTGCATTTGCACCCGGGGTCCAGGGTTCAAATCCCGGAAATGGCCTCTCCTTCGGGGGGTAAGGCCGCGTACATATGGGATTGAGCTTTCCCTCGAGCCTGTCATAGTACGGGAGCCTCTTTGGCACTGGGGTCCGCCTTTTTTTTATATTCTCTTTACTTCCGAAAGTCTTCAAGATTGATTCAGCTGATTTCCATCTCCAGGTTTCAGAGATTTACTCCAAGGAGTTGAAGGGTGCTATATCTGCTTTAGCCTCTCTTCAAGGCCATTTGCTAATAGCTTCTGGTCCTAAAATTATTTTACACAAGTGGACTGGTACTGAGTTGAATGGAATTGCATTTTTCGATGCACCACCATTATACGTTGTGAGCTTGAATATTGTACGTGCTACCAAACACATTTCTACTATTGTTATTGTTGTCACTGTTATTATTTTTGTTGTCGTCGTCGTAGTTATAAACCTGGATCCAGTCAGGAGGGAGTGAGAGAGAGCAGCAGAGGTCATCTCCAATATTAAGAGAATGAAAGGAGCCAGAACTGGATTATAAATATTATATGATTGATTACTATATATACTTGAATTTATTCTTGTGAAAAAAGTTTCAAATTCACTTGACGTTGTTGTATGAACTTGATCCAATCAGAAGAGGGGGAGAGAGAACCGCAGATATCTCCAATACTAAGTGAATGAAAGGAGCCAGAACTGGATTATACATATCACATAGTTGATTAATATATACTCGAGTTTATTCTTAAAAGAATGAAAGATTCAAATTTACCCCTCTTGCTGAAATTTTCTCCTCTTTCGGTAGTTTGGATCTATTATTTTACATTTATTACATATAAACACTGCTGCAGGTCAAAAACTTTATTCTTATTGGTGACGTCCACAAAAGCATATACTTTCTTAGTTGGAAGGAGCAGGGAGCTCAACTCAGTTTATTGGCCAAGGATTTTGGCTCCCTTGATTGTTTTGCAACAGAGTTTCTAATTGATGGAAGTACACTGAGCCTTGTAGTTTCAGATGATCAGAAGAACATCCAGGTCAGTTATCTTTTTTTTTTTTTAAATTTTTTTTCCATCTTCTGAACTTTTTTGGATCTATGATGACAAAATTTTCAGATGTTCAAATTTATTGTAGTTGGTGGGAAAGTGATTTCTGGTGTCAGAATTTTATTTGCCGGTTTATATAGTTTTATCTTCTGTATTTTCCTTTTATGATTCTTCTTTTAAGGTACTTTATGATATATTTTCTAACACCTTTTTGCAAGACTCCTTTTTCTGTTCTGATTAGAAAGTGTATAATTAGTACATCTGTTTCAGGTTTCACAGTTGATAGGCTAAGTTTGGTTTTAATTTTGACATAGTGCAGATATTTTATTATGCACCAAAGATGTCTGAAAGTTGGAAAGGACAGAGGCTTCTTTCAAGGGCTGAATTTCATGTTGGTGCCCATGTAACCAAGTTCTTGCGGTTGCAAATGCTTCCTACTTCAACTGATCGCACAGGGTCCACTCCAGGCTCAGATAAAACCAATCGCTTTGCATTACTTTTTGGTGCCCTGGATGGCAGTATTGGCTGTATTGCACCACTTGATGAACTAACATTTCGTAGACTGCAGTCATTACAGAAAAAGCTTGTCGATGCTGTTCCACATGTGGCTGGTCTGAATCCTAGATCGTTTCGCCAGTTTTGCTCAAATGGAAAGGCTCACCGGCCTGGACCGGACAGCATAGTTGATTGTGAACTGCTATGCCAGTAAGTTTTTCATGTTGCCCTAACATTCTTGATATTATAATTAATCTTTTCCCATTTTAGTATTTCGCTTCATTGTCATTCATGTTGATTGCTCTTTCATGAGTCATGACACATAACAACTATGGCATGGGATACTTATCCAGTCCTGCTGGACTTTGATGAACCTCTTCATTCCAGCTAGACCAAGCATTATTGTCTTTTCATATGTTTTGTTTGTCTTGCCGGATACTCCCATCCTTGTCTCACTGTTGTCGAACATTGGACCAAAACAAAACCACCGAGAGAGAGAGAGGCCGACTTATTATGGATTTAGTGGTGAATCTCATGGATTTAAGAGAATCTCGTGATAAGGAATGGCACATTAGTGTTATGAATATTGTTTTCCAGCATCATAAATTAGTATGAGATGAGGGGCTATTTCTTTAGCGTGACTAGTGTTGTTCGTCTGCTGTTTGCAGTTATGAGATGCTTCCTTTGGAGGAACAGCTGGAAATTGCTCACCTGATAGGGACAACCCGTTCACAAATTCTTTCAAACTTAAATGACCTTTTTCTAGGAACAAGCTTCTTGTAACTTGTAAGTGCAGCTGATATGAGAACCGTACAGGAGAACTCCGACGCACTAATTTGGTCGCATTTTTGGATACTACCCAGGCTGATTTGTGTCCAGATTTAAACAGTATTGCCATTTGTGGCTGCTATGCTGAAATCAGTTGCAGCAAGAAGTGGAGTCGCAGTGGGGGCGCGGGGAAGTGAAAAATGAATAAAAATCTTGCTCCAATGTTGTATCATTTATGGGATGAACTGCCAATAATTTGACGCTTATATTTTAGAAAAAAACATCCAAATTGTTCCCCATTGCCTTTCTTTTTTTTTTTTTTTTTTTCCCAATGATGTTGTACTAATTGCATCGATAGTTGCTGCTAGAGGGTTGTTTATAATAATTTAGTCCATTATTGTTGGTTTTAATGTATGAACATGAGATTATGATTTTATAGTATCACTCAACACTTCGCAGAGTTGACATCGCAAGATGAGGTTGCGAAAACAAAAACAACAAAAGACGCCAAAACTAGATCGGCGAAAAAATTAAAATAGACGTCAGTTATACATATTTTGATGTATAATGTATTTTTTAATAATTGGAAAGTACACACCAAAAGGAAAAGACCCAAAAGCCAGTCCTAAATTGACTAGACTCCAACCCTATTCCTAAATAGCAGCCAGTCCTAAATTGACTTACTCTAACCCTGTTCCTAAGGACACAGCCCCAAGTTAGCTAACCCTAACATTACCTCTCAAAGTAGCCCCCTCCCTCCCGCTGCCACATCTCCCATAACTGTTGATGCCTAGATGATTGTAACCCACTGAGAAGTCGTAAAGCTTCTTGTTGGAGCCGCCACCGTAGCAGAGGACCATAGCTAGAGCTTCCAATGAAGTAGAACACTCTAAGAGAAATCGGTGAACAAGGCTTGCAAAGGAGAGGGAGGAAAGCTCGCGATGGCTCGAGTGGCAGCGTCATAATGGCATCCGGGCCACCGGCACCGAAGGGGCAGTTTTGTCATTTTCAAAATGTTTTCC
The DNA here is from genome assembly GCF_000414095.1 of Morus notabilis. NCBI lineage: Eukaryota > Viridiplantae > Streptophyta > Magnoliopsida > Rosales > Moraceae > Morus > Morus notabilis. The sequence continues at coordinate 358,919 of NW_010366583.1, read as the reverse complement.
TGAAAACCGGCCATTAAGCGCAATTAGTTCAGAACTAGTCATTTGTCATAAACATTTTTAAGAAAGTAGACCATTTCCGTGATGGGCCTATATTGCGCATGTGCCAGCTCTCATGCACGTGCAAAGATAATGCATAATTCGATCTACCCGTGGACGTACAATAATGATGACACACGTGCACAACATTTATAGTTCCATCTCTATTCTCTAGGGCTGAAAGGGATGACTGAAGAGACACAGAGGGATAATATTATCAACTCAAGGGGATGTTTCTAAAGTGTGTGTTTTGGGACCATTTCCTCTAAGGAATGTCAAGCAAAAGTGGAACATTTCTCCTTCATTTGTGATCAATGAGATGCCTTGGAGTGTCCCCTCCTATGGGCAAGCAATGCTTATTATATAGAGGCACTTCTATAATCTCATTAATGTCCATAAATCTTTATTTTTCTTTCTAAATGTTATTTTGTCATTAAACAAAAGCCAACTTTAGGGGAATTAAAATCGCCCAAAAGCACTGGTAGTGGAATCTTAGTAGTGCACACTTGGGTCTCTATCAATGGAGAGGCAAAATGAGTGTGTATGCTTTGCTTTGCTTTTCATGAAAAGAGAGCCTTTCAATTTTTTTTTTTTTTTTTTCAAGTACCCTATGAATTTTTCACTTCCTATATGGGTCCAACACAATGGTGGGAGTGCACACTGAGTCAACTCGGCTGTTCCCATTTTGAGTTGGCGCCTTTGTAGATTCTAATTTCTTTGGTAGGTTTAGTTTGATATTGCGTTTTTCTCCCGAAATTAGCTTCTGCTTGTAGCAAAAACAGATTTTTAGTGTTTAGTAAATCTCTTTAAAAGTACTTTTTGAAGAATTTTTCAAGAATCTACATTCAAAATTAAAAGCAGCCTAAAGACAACTTTAGCTTTTAGATTGTGCGGGAATCAACATAGTACAATTAATAAAACTTTTATAATACCTATAATACCCCTAATGAAATTTAAAATTTACAATCTTTCCAATCTAAAATTCAAACTCGTAATATAATATAATATAATATAATATAATATAATACTAATATTGTAACAAATAATATCATAATTATATTAATAACTCTAATATTATTATTTTATTATATAATGTGATATTATAATAATATTATAATTATTTTAATAATATGA